>NW_026652294.1:2100950-2113609 GCF_009828535.3 Hylobates moloch
AAAGAAAGAAAGAAAGAAAGAAAGAAAGAAAGAAAGAAAGAAAGAAAGAAAGAAAGAAAGAAAGGTCAGGTGCATGGCTCATGCCTATAATCCCAGCACTTTGAGAGGCCAAAGTAGGAGGATCGTTTGAGCCCAAGAGTTGGAGACCAGCCTGGGCAATATAGCCAGACCCTGTCTCTAACAAAAAATTTAAAAATTTGCCGGCATGGTGGTGCACATCTGCAGTCCCAGCTACTCAGGAGGCCGAGGCTGCAGTGAGCTGTGATTGTACTGCAGTCTGGCCTGGGTAACAGAGAGAGACCCTGTCTCAAAAATGGGGGAAAATGATATAGGAAATTTGGATCTAATAATAAAAAAAAGGAAGTGCATTAGATAAGAAATAAATGAAGATAAAATAGAATCTTGTTTTTTAGGTGGGGGGTGGGGAACGGAGTTTCACTCTTGTTGCCCAGGCTGGAGTGCAATGGCACGATCGTGGCTCATCACATCTGCCTGCTGGGTTCAGGTGATTCTCCTGCCTCAGCCTCTTGAGTAGCTGGGATTACAGGCATGTGCCACCACGTCCAGCTAATTTTGTATTTTTATTAGAGTCGGGGTTACTCCATGTTGGTCAGGCTGGTCTTGAACTCCCAACCTCAGGTGATCTGACTGCCTCACCTCCCAAAGTGCTGGAATTACAGGCATGAGCCACTGCACCTGGCCAGAATCTTGTATTGTTCTTATTTTTAGTTTAACAGATGACAGGTTATTCAAAATAATTATATCAACATGTATTCAGTAATTATAGCTTATGGATAGCTGGAATGAATGGCAGCAATGTTATAAGGGATGGGAAGGAGGATATCCTAAGAGTGGAAAGAAAGTCACCCAGGCTGGGGTGCAGTGGCACAATTATAGCTCACTTGCAGCCTGGAACTCCTGGGCTCAAGCCATCCTTCGGCCTCAGACTCCCTGGTAACTGGGATTACAGACACACACCACCATGCCTGGTTAATTTTTAAATTTTTTGTCTTGCTGTGTGCCCAGGCTGGTCTCAAACTCCTGGGCTCAAGAAATCCTCCTGCCTCAGCCTCCCAAAGTGTTGAGATTACAGGCGTGAGCCACTGTGCCTGGTTTATGGTTGCTTTTGAATGTCCTAGTCCTACATAAGTGGCTTCCAAGAAGGGGAAAAGAAAAATGCAGGCAGGAAAAGGTGCTGATCCGTAAACACCTCCTGGAAGGTATGTCTCCTGGGAGGGGGTGAGTGTTGAGGAGGGATGTTGCAAACATGGTGGTGGAGATGGCAAGAGTGGCTGCCTGCCTCTTCGTCTGCACTTCCAGAATCTGAAGCAGCCATCATCAATCAGATCACAGATCCCCAGCATTTGGAGGATGGGGCTCTTATTGCCTGCTGTGGCTCCTGCAAGCTATGGGGAAGCTACCCCAGAAATATAGGCATGGCTGCTTGCACCACCAATTTAAATGCTAATTTCTTCTGAAAACACCCTCACACACATGCCCAGAAATAATGTGTAACTAGATATGTGTGCATCCAGTGGCCCAGGCAAGTTGACATACAGAATTAACCATCACAAGTCCACCCCTTGTCAACCCGGTACCCACACACATCTCCTTAAACCATACTTAACCTCCAAATAAACACAATAACAAAGTCATAGTGTTAGCAGTGGAAGGTGTCTGAGTTAGTGGCAGCGAATCTGTACGGGTCTGCGGCAACCTCAATTCTTGCCCCTCAGAAGAAAGAATTCGACTGGCCGGGCGCAGTGGCTCACACCTGTAATCCCAGAACTTTGGGAGGCTGAGGCGGGCAGACCACAAGGTCAGGAGATCAAGACCATCCTGGCTAACACGGTGAAACTCCGTCTTTACTAAAAATACAAAAAAATTAGCCGGACATTGTGGCGGGTGCCTGTCATCCCAGCTACACGAGAGGCTGAGGCAGGAGAATGGCAGGAACCCAGGAGGTGGAGCTTGCAGTGAGCCGAGATTGCGCCACTGCACTCCAGCCTGGGCAACAGAGCAAGACTCCGTCTCAAAAAAAAAAAAAAAAAAAAGAATTCAACTGAGGGGGCATAAGGCAGAAAAAGAGACCAAGGCAAGTTTTGGAGCAGGAGTGAAAGTTTATTTTAAAAAGCTTTAGAACAGGAAAGAAAGCAAAGTATTCTTGGAAGAGACCTAAGCAGGCACATAAAGGTCAAGTGCGATGTTTAACCTTGATTCTAGGACTTTATAGACTGACCCCTTTCCCACGATTCTTCCCCTAGGGTGGGCTGCCTACATGCACAGTGTCCTCCTTACCCTTGGGAGGTGAGCACATGCAGTGTGTTTAGGAAACTGTACGCATGCCCATCTGAAGATTTCTTCCGTCCCAGAAGGTCATACTCTGCCATTGTCTCTTAATGCACATGGCCGGGAAGTTGCTTCTCCCTGGTGCCTGCATTCAATTAACACTTTAGTGAAACAGGTATGACCCATCAGGAACTGGCCTCTCCCTGGTGCCAGCTGCCAATTTATCACTTTCATTTTTTATTTATTTATTTTTTAGAAGTAGTCTCACTCTGTCACCCAGCCTGGAGAGCAGTGGCGTGATCTCAGCTCACTGTAACCTCTGCCTCCCAGGTTCAAGCAATTCTCCTGCCTCAGCCTCCCGAGTAGCTGGGATTAGAGGCATGCACCAACATGCCTGGCTAATTTTTGTATTTTTTTTTTTTTTTTTTTTTTTTGAGATGGAGTCTCGCTCTGTCGCCCAGGCTGGAGTGCAGTGGCGCAATCTCGGCTCACTGCAAGCTCCGCCTCCTGGGTTCAGGCCATTCTCCTGCCTCAGCCTCTCCGAGTAGCTGGGACTACAGGCGCCCGCCACCACGCCTGGCTAATTTTTTTGTATTTTTAGTAGAGACAGGGTTTCACCGTGGTCTCGATCTCCTGACCTCGTGATCCGCCCGCCTCGGCCTCCCAAAGTGCTGGGATTACAAGCGTGAGCCACCGCGCCCGGCCTTAATTTTTGTATTTTTAATAGAGACAGGGTTTCACCATGTTGGCCAGGCTGGTCTCGAACTCTTGATGTCAAGTGACCCACCCACCTTGACCTCACAAAGTGCTAGGATTACAGGCATGAGACACCATGCCCAGCCCTGGCTTTTTTTTTTTGAGACGGAGTCTCGCTCTGTCGCCCAGGAGGCTGGAGTGCAGTGGTGCGATCTTGGCTCACTGCAAGCTCCGACTCCCAGGTTCACGCAATTCTTCTGCCTCAGCCTCCCCGAGTAGCTAGGACTACAGGTGCCCGCCACCACGCCCGGCTAATTTTTTGTATTTTTAGTAGAGACAGGATTTCACCGTGTTAGCCAGGATGGTTTTCATCTCCTGACCTCATGATCCGCCCGCCTCAGCCTCCCAAGTGCTGGGATTACAGGCGTGAGCCACCACACCCGGCTGCTAATTTTTTATTTTTTATTGTTTGTAGAGGCAGGGTCTCCCTATGTTGCCTAGGCTGTTTTTGTTTGTTTGTTTGTTTGTTTGTTTTAACAGAGACAGGATCTTGCTGTGTTGCCCAGGCTGGTCTTGAACTCCTGGGTTCAAGCAGTCCTCCCATCTTGGTCTCCCAAAATGCTAGGATTACAGGCATGGAACCACCAGGTCCGGTCTCCATTGTGAATCTTTTTTTTTTTTTTCTTTTTTTTTGAGATTGTATTTCGCTCTTGTTGCCCAGGCGGGAGTACAGTGGTGCGATCTCGGCTGACCGCAACCTCCGCCTCCTGGGTTCAAGCGATTCTCCTGCCTCAGCCTTCCTGAGTAGCTGGGATTACAGGCATGTGCCACCATGCCTGGCTAATTTTGTATTTTTAGTAGAGACGGGGTTTCCCCATGTTGGTCAAGCTGATCACCAACTCCCGACCTCAGATGATCCACCCGCCTCGGCCTCCCAAAGTGCTGGGATTACAGGAGTGAGCCACTACACCCGGCCTGTTAATTTGTTTTTAATTTGATGTGTAAAAGTGGGCAGAGGACCTGAAAACATGAGGTTGATGCACAGGTAAAAGATAAGATTATCAACATGGCTGATACCAAAACATAAATGAAAACCACACTCAGATTCTATCTCACTCCAGTTAGAATGAATACTACCAACATTTGATGGCAGTTTCATTACTATAGGGTGTATGTATATAACCAGAGGGTGCAAGGGACATTTTGATAAATACATAACATCATGATCAAATCCGGCATCTCTGTGACCTTCCATCATTATTGTTTCCCTGTGGAGAGAACATTCAGAACCATCCTTTCCAGCTGACTTTGAAAAATTCCTTCAGAGGTTGTTGACCCTGGTCACCCTGCTGTGGAATAGAACATCAGAATGGATTCCTCTCCTCTGAGTGTCACTCTGTACCCATTACCAATCCCTGCCCAGGCCCCCTCCTCTCTCCAGCTTCTAGTAACCCCTATTGAAAGTTCTGCTTCTAGGAAACAGTGTTCTTTGGATTCCATTTGCCTAATGTCATGCACTGTGGGTCTCTCTCTAGCAGGCTCATTTCATTTCACCTAATTGTCTTCAAGGTTTCTCCAAGTGGCTGCAGATCACATGATTTCCTGGACCGTTACGGCTGAAGGCTGAAGTGCGTTCCATCGTGTATATATCCAGTTCCTTTATCTCTTCATCTGTGGATGGACAGTTTGGTTGATTCCATATCTTGCCTGTTGTGACTAGTGCTTCAGGACACATGGGAAGGCAGATACCTCTTCAATGCAGGGATTTTGTTTCCTCTAAATGTGTATCCAGTGGTGGGATTGTTACCTGGAGTGGCAGTTGTACTTTGACCTTTTACTTTTTTAAGGAACCTCCAACAGTTTTGCATAGTGTGTGTACTAATTTACCTTCCCACAAAGAACGTACAAGAGTTTTCCTTCCTGAAAGTCTACACCAGCCATCACCTTCAACAATTTTGATCTTTGTCTTTTGTAATATTCATTTTAACTGGAATTATATGGTACCTGAGTATGGTTTTGATTCACTTTTTTGTGAGGATTGGTGATATTGAGAAACTGTCACCTGTGAGTCAGTTTCCTGTCTTCTTTACACACATGTGTATTCAGATCCTCTTAGCTTGGGTATTTGTTTTTGTTGTTGTTGTTGTTTTTCACTTAGTAGAGTCAGTTTATTGCGGGTGTTAGATAACAACCTCTTTCTGGGTAGGACTTTCCATAATTCTCTCCCAGTCTTTAGGATGCATTTTGTTTGTTTGTTTCATTGGTTCATTCCCCCTGTAGAAGTTCTAAAGTGTCACTGGTGTCATTGTTTATATTTCCATACGTTAGCAGTAATTTTTGTATCAAACCTCCACCCCCACAAAACACACACACACACACACACACACACACACACACACACACACACACATATAGCCAAGCCATTGCACTGTCTGTGGGTGTAGTTCCCCTAATTTTCCCTTTAGTGTTATGATTACTTTTCACCTTTTGCAGCCTGTGTGCGTGGATACAAGTTTCCTAAAACATACGCCCAACCTATGTTTTCTTATAGGACCTTTGCAGTTTGTGATGATTTTGTGTATCGTGCAATGCAAAGGTCTTATTTCAGTATTTTGCATGTGAATATTCAGTTTTCTCAAAATCATTGATTGAACTAGACTCTCTCCCATTGTGTCTTTTTGGTGTTTTGAAAAATGTGTTCCCTGCATACCATGTTGGGTTGAGTATTTGGCTGCCTCATTCTGCCCATTGGGTCCTTGTTCTGTGTTGTGACAGTCATGGATTGTTTGGATAACTATAGATTGTGTTTTGTCATTTATTATTTTCTTCGCTTCTAATCTTGACTTTTTCTTTCACTGCTCTTTACTCTTACTATTCTAGTTTAAAGGGTGCACATGCAGGTTAGTTACATCTATTGATCGCATGACACTGAGGCTTGGGGTCCCAACAACCTCATGACCCCAGGCAGTGAGCAGAGGACCCCACAGGGTGGGTCTTCAGCACACTCTTCCCCTCCCTTTTTTTGGGGGAGGGTCTGGTAGTCATTCCTGGTGTCTGTTGTTCCTTTTATGTTCGGGTGTATCCATAGTTTAGCTCCCACTTATAAGTGAGAACGTACGGCATTTGGTTTTCTGTTCGAGCCTTAGTTCGCTTATGATCATGGCCTGCAGCTCCATCTATGTTGCTGCCAAGGATGTGACTTTCTTTTATGGCTGCATAATGTTCCATGGTGTATAATACATTTTTGTTATCTCATCCACTGTTTTATTTATTTATTTATTTTTAATTTTTTGAGACAGGCTCCCAGTCTGCCATCCAGGCTGGAGCACAGGGGCACAATCATAGCTCACTGCAGCTTCAACCTCCTGGGCTCAGGTGCTCCTCCCACCTCAGCCTCCTGATTAGGTAGGACTACAGGTGCCTGCCACTGCATCCGGCTAATTTTTGTATTTTTTTTTGTAGAGATGGGGTTTTACCACTTGGCCCAGGCTGATCTTGAACTCCCGGACTCAAGGGACCCACCTGCCTTGGCCTCCCAAAGTGCTAGGATTACAGGCACGAGCCACTGCACCCAGCCTCATGGGGTATCACTTCTGAAGCACACGAGTCCCAGACCTGACCCAGATTCAGGAGGAGGGGAAATAGACTCTTCCTCTCAATGACATCTCAGTGGGACCAGTAGCAAAAAATCTTCACCCATTTTTAATTTACCATTACTATTTTCCAGGGCAGAGTATACACCTTAAATCAATTATTGGTATGTAACACCGCTGTGTTTTCACTTGGTGTAAGGGATGGAAAATAGAGATGGTGCCACCTTCTTCATGACTGTGACTCACTTGAAATTTATGCTGTGGTCCCTGCAATTTCAAGCTCTACATGTTAAGAAGTCCTTGCTTCCAGAAGGAAATTACTTCCATCAGTGGGCTTAAGAATCTCACTGAACTTTCAGCTACAGCTGCTGCTTGATCACTTTTGGCGCTGGTGCCAAGAAACCATCCAGAAGAGAAAAAAGTCACAACCTGCAGGGAAAATCGACTCTGATTATCTGTGGGAGGTTGGTCTGCTGCACAGGATATAGCACAGGGAAGAATCTCTTTGGTGCTCATGAACCCACTGCTTTTCTCAATGAAACAAACTTCATGTAAAAAGTAAGTTGATCTGTGCAGTGGAAGGGATTAACTTTAGTGAATACTGTGGTGCTTTGCCAACATCCTTTCTTAGAAATAATTTACCCATAGCCTGGCTGTTGGTGGCTCCCAGCTGCACCCCATTCTATCATCGTTGTTCACCATGTTGGTGAAGGAAGAATGCCCCACCCTCAATGGCACCAGGTAGCCGAACATTTGACACCTTGTGCTGGACAGATGTGGTCAACAGCCGTTTATGAGTTACATATATACTCACAGCCTGGGGAAGAGGACACCACACACCAGGCAGGGCCACACGAGGGGTGCACTCAGGAACAGAGTGAAGCAGAGGGGCGTGGAGGCAGGCTTTGTAGGAACAAGGGGGTGTGGTAGCCTCTGGTGCCTGTGGGAGGATGTGGTTGGCTTGTTTGTTTAATGGGCTGGCAGGGGATAGAGACACGTGCGGTTGAGGATTGATGGGGGACACTGGTTTAGCCAACAGGGGAACAAGCCAGGCAGGGAGCAGGGGAACTCGCGTGGCTCCTTTGGGGCCTGGAAGCCTCAAAGATGTTGAAGTGCACTTGACAATTATTCTTCCTCACATTCGAGTCTATGTATGTGGGTGTTTTCAGTATTCACATCCACTCTAATTAAAGGAAGCTTTGCCATTCCAATAAATGCACTTCACAGATCAGTTCTGGGGAGGAGACCCCTAAAATGCAATGAGCATTGTATTGTCTCTTCAGGGAACTGTAGTAAGAAAGCCACAAAACCGGCTGGGTGCGGTGGCTCACGCCTGCAATCCCAGCACTTTGGGAGGCCGAGGTGGGTGGATGATGAGGTCAGGAGTTTGAGACCAGCCTGGTCAATGTGGTGAAACCCCATCTCTACTAAAAATACAAAAAAAAAAAAAAACTTGCTAGGTGTGGTGGCAGGCACCTGTAATCCAAGCTACTCAGGAGGCTGAGGCAGGAGAACTGCTTGAACCTGAGAGGCAGAGGTTGCAAAGATCGTGCCACTTGCACTCCAGCCTGGGCGACAAAGCAAGACTCCATCTCGAAAAACAAAAAAACAAAAAAAACCTCTCAAAACCAAAAGGAATCTTTCTACCTTGTCACTTTATAACCAGGAAGGAGATTTGGGGTCATGACCATCTAGAAGAAAGATGAAGATACATGCAGTAGAAATAGTAAAATAATTCATTAAAACCACCTTTACACATTTATTTATCAAGTTCAAAGTTACATTATAGATCGGGGTTGGCGAGTGTTTTTTTTTTTAAATAAAGAACTAGATAGTAAATATTTTAGGCTTTGGCTGGGCACGGTGGCTCATGCCTGTAATCCCAGCACTTTGGGAGGCCAAAGCAGGCGGATCATGAGGTCAAGAGATCGAGACCATCCTGGCCAACATGGTGAAACCCCATCTCTACTAAAAATACAAAAAATTAGCCAGGTGTGGTGGTGCACACCTGTAGTCTAAACTACTCAGGAGGCTGAGGCAGGAGAATCACTTGAACCCGGGAGGCAGAGGTTGCAGTGAGCTGAGATCGTGTCACTGCACTGCAGCCTGGGCGACAGAGCAAGACTCCATCTAAAAAAAAAAAAAAAAAAAAACTGAACTTTAGGCTTTGTGGGCCGTATGGTCTCTGATTACTCAGTTTTGCTGCTGCTGTTGTGCAAAAGCAGCCACAGACAATAGTAAACAAATGGGCATGGTTGTGCTTTAACAAGACTTTATCTACGAGAGCTGATGGCAGGCTGCAATGGGCCCACTGGTATAGTTTGTCAACCGCTGTTATAAAGCATCTGTCCTCAAAAACATATTTCTTAAGTCTGTATATTGCCTTATTTTTAACCTTCCCTTGAAATGATCAGCTTGTGGGGTATCCAGGCAATATTCTCTCATTTTACAGACAAGAAATCTGAGGTACTGTAACTTTCCTGGGAATCACTGTGATGAGTAGCAAGCCAAAATCAGATTTCCCAACTCCTCTCCCACACCCTGTGGCTCAACCCAGCTGATTCACTAGACTCCAGTCACCAACACTAAGTTTCTATCAGATGAGTCAGTTTTAAATTACAGGGAAAAAACAGAAAAGAAAATTAGATAAATACTTTGTAGCAAGCTGGATGTTATTGATTGTTAGATTTACCTTTCTATGTATTTGCTTGTGTCTGTGAATTCTGTTTCAGTGGAAAGGACCTACATTAAGCTTTGACCTGGTGTCTTGGTAATTGACCTAATGAGATTTGGATTTGACTGGGAGATTAGATCCTCCAGTAAATATGATGAAAAAAAGGGTAACTTTTTCTCTTCCCGAAATTTTTAAAAACTATTTCCTCACTCAATTCTTTCTTCTTCTGTTCTCCCGTTTCATTCACCATGCGAAGTGCTGTGGCCCTAGCGTTCTGAGGAGCCTTGTCTGAAGCAGCTGCTGCTCCCGCGCAGGCGGATCTCTTTACAGGAGCCCTCGTTTCTAGAGGGCAGCCTTGTCATTGCTGTGAAGAAAAATGTTTAATGCTCAAACCAGGGGCTGCTGAGGCTTTCCCAGACTTGGCCTTTCTGAGATTTTGTAATTAAATTGAAGAGGTAGTTATTCTGGGATTAAACTAGGAAATCGCAGCTTCTTATCTGTATCTGACTTCATTGGGTCCTGCTGGTATTAATCCACATTAATATGGTCTTTTGGCTAAAGCATAGTTTCCCTGGATGCTGAACATGGAGCCTTACAGTTTTGGGAACGGCTTGGCAGAATTCTTCTTTGGAAATTGGTGAAGATGGGCAAAGTGTAGATCCAGGAAGGTGGAGAGTCCCGGGAAAAAAAAAAGTGCCCTCACGGAAACCTATGCACTTAGTGTCATCATATACAATGAGCAGCACACACAGGCCCCTGCTTTTCCTTCATGAAGGACAGGTGGGGAAGGATCTCTGGAGGCGGTGATCGCTCATCCACCGGCCAGCAGCCTCCCGCTTGCTCTGTCTGCTCCCTTATCATCCACACTCACCTTTGTGGTGCCGGACAAGCTGGCTTTGTTCTTTGACCTCATTTCATTCTGAATTTTTAAAGCTTGATGTAACTGGTTTTACCCCTTCAATTTGAAAAGTTTATTTTATAAATTGAAATAATTGTTGCCACATTTTTCTTAGATGTTTAAAATGGTAGCTGCTTTATTTGTAGACAATGCATAGAGATAAATGCTGGGGATAAGATGTTTGTCTTTAACCTCATCATGTTCATCTGATCTCTGGGTTCTGGGGGACGTGGAAAAGAAAAGTGGTATAAATTTAATGACACAGTTACAGAAGAATTAGACCCAAATGATGAGCCCTGGAGTGCGAATGCTTTGGTGAAGCACATTTTTAATTTAGTTTTCTATAAAATTGGAAGTAGGATTCTGTACATTAAAAATAGAATAGACTTTTTTTTTAGTATGCTGCTCTAGCTATAGAACCACGAGGAGGTGGGGGAGGGGGAGGCATGCTGTCGGGATGAAATGAATATCAAAGAGAAACTAATAAAGAAATCTAACCTTAAAAGTTCCAGAGGAAGTAGTTGTCCACTAAAGTTTTCAAATTTCCTTTTCACTTACATAGGAGCATAATTAATTAGAGAACGTATTTTTAGCACCTGTACTTTTACCATATTCATTAGTCAGTGTAGCAAAGCAGTCTCTACCTCCAAACCCCCTACTCCCAGGACAAAAAATGTACGAGGGAAAGTACATCAAAAAGCCCGATCACAATTACGTATTTGAAAACCACTTTTCAGAGATCCTAGCATTTCTGAAACCTAATTTTGAGATATTCTAGGGGCATTTCCAGATTTCCGCCTGTACTAGATTCACTCTATTCGAGTTCTAGATCATGCCACTGTAGTCATGCATTCGATGATGGTAAATTTTAAGAGCTAAAGTATCATTGCCAGAATTTACCGAGATTTGGCCAGTCTGCAGAAATGGCCAAACAAAGCCAGGGGTGATCCCACCCTGTGCCACAGAACACACTTTTAGTTACTTGTCATTTGCTTAAATTTGCCTCCATAGGATATTTACCCTCTTTCCCTTACTCTATTATCGAACAGCTCTCTTGTTTCCTGCCCTTCCTCCCCAATATCACCCTGCAAATGAGGGATCAATTTTAGTGCCAGAACTGAGGTCCCCTGACTTCCACTCTAAGCAATACCCTAAATAGATCCTCGTTTTACTTAACGCTTTGCATTCAACATATTTAGTGAGTAGTTACTTGCTGGATTCGTGGGCCCTTTGTTTTACATTGTCAAGAAAACGTTTTTATTTAGACTTCTTAATGCTGTGCTGTAAAGCAAACATGCACTTGTGTACGCCAAAGATACCAAATGGCCGCGTGCTTTTACACCAGAGGGGGTGTGATGAGAACCCCCTGGGATCACCGAAGAAGACTCAAGTCAGCTCTGTCCAGCAGGAAGCTGAGGGCCACTCTCTGTTCCATTGTGAACCCAAAATGTCTGAGGCGGGTCTCAATAAATTTGGAAAGTTTACTTTGCCAAGGTTATGGATGTGACACACCCTCAGGAAGTTTTGAGGACATGTGCCTAAGGTGGTTGGGTACAGCTTGCTTTTATACATTTTAGGGAGATGTGAGCCATCAATCAATATGTGCAAGCTGTCCATTGATCTTGTTCAGAAAGGCAGGATAACTCGAAGCATGGGAGGGGGCTTCCAGGTCCTAAGTAGATAAGACAAGTGGTTGCATTCTTTTGAGTCTCTGATTAGCCTTTTTCTGAATACACAATTTATATGTGAGAGGAGGAGAGAGGAATCTTCACTTATGCCTTAGTCTGGCGTAGTGAAGCGATAGAGCAGAAGCAGCAATGAGATGTGCATTTGTCTCAGGTGAGCAGAGAGATGACATTGTGTTCTGTCCATCCTTTGCCCACAAGGAAATTCCTTGTGGGCAAATGGTGAGGGGGAAGGTATGTAGCCTCTTTGTCTTTTATCTTCTTTAGGAATAAACTGGGAGCGGGTTGCCTGATGCAGTTCCCAGCTTGACTTGCCTTTGGGTTAGTGATTCAGGAGTCCCAAGATTTATTTCTTTTCACACCATGTAGCTTGTTGTGTGATTTAGTAGGTGATAGTGTGATCTTTGAGAATATAGTATTTGGGATTTGAAAATAATTAGCTAAGCTAGGGAGAAATTCTTAAAATAATCCTAAAAAGAAAAAAAATCCCAGCCGGGCGCAGTGGCTCACGCCTGTAATCCCAACACTTTGGGAGGCTGAGGCAGGCGGATCACGAGGTCAGGAGATCGAGACAATCCTGGCTAACACGGTGACACCCTGTCTCCATTAAAAATACAAAAAAATTAGCGGGGCGCAGTGGCGGGCGCCTGTAGGCCCAGCTACTCGGGAGGCCGAGGCAGGAGAATGACGTGAACCCAGGAGGCAGAGCTTGCAGTGAGCCGAGATCGCGCCACTGCACTCTGGCCTGGGCTAAAGAGCAAGACTCCGTCTCAAAAAAAAACAAAAAAAAAACAACAACAAAAAAAGAAAATTACTTGGGTGGG
>NW_026652294.1:2113619-2363750 GCF_009828535.3 Hylobates moloch
GGAGGGAGTCTCCTGTCTCTAGGCCTGGCCCCTTCCTAACCCTCCACGTATCCTGTTCTCCAGAGACCAGAACCCACTCCTGAGAACAGCGAAGCCAGGCGCTTAGAGGAAGACCAAATGAAGAAGGAAAACCAAATGAAGAAGGAAAGAGAGGAACATCTCTTTAGCATTTGTTCATTCTAACATTCACGTTTGCTTCTCCATGGAGTTGTTTCAGTATGAACAGGTTCACTAAAGAGCCAGTTATGTCCATATGAAATGAGAATAAAAGTGCAAGCTCATTCAGATCAGGTTCTTCTGAGTGGTGTTTTTGAAAAAAATATGTAAAATAAAAATAGAAACATTCTTTGTCAAATACTTAAATTGCAGCCACAGTAGTGGGACAGCCACTATTTATAGAACATATGTCTATTTAAACCCTTTTTTTAGGCCAAAGACTGACACCTATGCAATTGACCTAGGAAAAGAAAGGATAAATGAAGAAAAAGAAAGAACACTTCATGTTAGACAATTTAGTCACCTCCATAGGTTTTGACAGAAGTAGGGATGCAGAATTGCTCCTGCTGAGGCAGTGGCAGCCCCCCTCAAGCTGAAAGCGTGAAGAGGTGAGGAGGCAGCTACCTACAGGCCCTCAGGGACAGCTGTTTGTCTTTCCCCAAATCAAGCCTACAACTACAAAGTCCTGCTGCTCCACTTCCAAGTCAAACTTGATAATTCTTAGGTAACTCTAAATAAATCTTAAGTAACAGAGTATTCTCTAATGAGACTTGTCCCTGTCAGTGCCAGTAACTAAAAGCCAAGATGTTGCAAATGATTCTTTTATTATTTTCCAATCAGCCAACAGTCCTCACTTAGGGCTTTCTTCCCTTTTTACGCAACGACTGTCCTTCTCCAGAGAAAGCGACGAATCTGCCTCCAGCTTCATCCTAGGTGTGAAGAGAAGATACTATTTTCAGAAACTCCCTGGAGGTTTACAATAAATGCCTTACTCTATGGACTCACGTACCATCCACATTACTCATAAGAAATATCTCAGGCTGGACATGGTAGCTGACACCTGTAATCCCAGCACTTTGGGAGGCCAAGGTGGGAGGATCGCTTGAGCCCAGGAGTTCAAGACCAGCCTGGGCAACATAGTGAGATCCCATTTCTACCAAAAATAGCTCCGTGTGGTATGTGCCTATGGTCCCAGCTACTTGGGAGGCTGAGATGGGAGGATGGTTTGAGCCAGGGCCATAGTGAGCTATGATTGTGCCACTGTACTCCAGCCTGGATGGCAGAGCAACAGAGCAAGACCCTGCCTCAAAAACAAACAAACAAACAAACAAAAATCTGTAAGTTCATCACCCAAAAACATTTCAGGTCACTTTTCTGTACATGCTTAAAGAATTGTTTTCCCACTTAATTCTGAAGTCTCATGCCAATAAACTTCCTGTCTAGTATACTCCCAAGGCTACAGAAATGAATTCTGTAAAAAAAAATTCCAACACATAGGAGGGCCAGTTTTCTACCAGTGGACATTGCTGTGGTAAGCAGCTTAATGTATTTGCACACAGCTCTGATTTTTTTTAGACCTCAAATTCCTGGGTCAAAGTGTGTACACACTTTTAATGCTTTTAACATATAGAGACCAACCAGCCCTCAGAAACATTCCACTAAGCTATCCTTCCATCAGCAGAAAGAGGGATTGTTTTTTCCCAAGCCTTTGAAAACTGCACATATTTTTTTTCACATGCTTTTATTGCTAGTCAGTCTGAGGCATTATCTCAACTTTTCCCTAGGAAGAAGAGGATTCTGGAATGTTCAACACACATCCCTGCACCTGGCTTCCCACTAACTGTAGCATGTTGTTTTTTTTTTTTTTTTTTTTTGAGACAGAGTCTCGCTCTGTCACCCAGGCTGGAGTGCAGTGGCGCAATCTCGGCTCACTGCAAGCTCCGCCTCCCGGGTTCATGCCATTCTCCTGCCTCAGCTAGTAGCTGGGACTACAGGCGCCCGCCACGACGCCCGGCTAATTTTTTTTTTTTGTATGTTTAGTAGAGACGGGGTTTCACTGTGGTCTCGATCTCCTGACCTCGTGATCCGCCCGCCTCGGCCTCCCAAAGTGCTGGGATTACAAGCGTGAGCCACCGCGCCCGGCCAACTGTAGCATGTTATACCTGCAATAGAGCACCGTTTAGCATTTATGTGGTAACATTCATGTAAATTTGAGTCACAGCTGCATTTAGTCTTCCTTTGCCACACAGCCTTCCATTTATCCTGGTGTCAATAGCTGTGTTTGGCTTCTTTATATATTCAATCACAGCCTGCATTGCATGGAGTTCATCTGTTTTGACAAACCTGTGTCTCCTGGGCCTTCGCCCTGCCGCACCTGGACTGGCCTTTCTCTAGGTGCCGTACATGTTAGTGGGGGCTCCTTATTTCCTGGATTCTATGACTTTCTTATTTCTACCTTATTCCTTCATTTTAGTGAGGGACACCTTCTAGGAGCTTCCTGAGAAAAGATGCATGAGGATTATCTTCTTGTGAGTTCCTTTTTTCTAGTCTCATATTTCATTGATAGGCTGGTTGGTATGTTAGTCTGCTAGGGCTGCCATGTAAAATGCCAAAGATAGGGTGGCTCAAACAACAGAAATTTATTCTTCATAGTTTTGGAGGCTAGAAGTGCAGGATCAAGGTGTCAGCAGGTTTGGTTTCCTCTGACGCCCTTTTCCTTGGCTTGCAGATGGCTGCCTTCTTGCTGTGTCCTCACATGGCCCTTCCTATGTCCAAATTTCCTCTTCTTAAAAGGACACCAGATTGAATTAGGGCCAACTCTAATGGTCTTATTTTAACTTAATTGCTTCTTTAAATGGCGCTATCTGAGTTACTGGGGGTTAGGGCTTCAACACATAAACACTGGAGGGACACAATCCAGGGCTTCAACACAGAAACACTGGAGGGACACAATCCAGGGCTTCAACACAGAAACACTGGAGGGACACAATCCAGCTCCTAAGAGTTGGTACAGAATTTTAGGTTGGAAAAAATTTCCCCTCAGAATTTTGAGTATATTGCTCCACTATCTTCTAGTTTCCTGTGTGTCCTGCTAAGATGATGTCCCTCTTTTTGGGAGATAGGGTCTTACTGTTAACCAGGCTGGAGTGCGGTGGTGTGATCTCAGCTCATAGCAGCCTCCACTTCCCAGGCTCAAGTGATGCTCCCAACTCAGCATCAAAGTAGCTGGGACTACAGGTGTGTGCTACCATGCTTGGCTAATTTTTAAATTTTTCTGTAGAGACAGAGTCTCCCTATATTGCCCAGGCTGGTCTCAAACTCCTGGGCTCAAATGATCTTCCCACATCAGCCTCCCCAAGTGTTGGGATTACAGGTGTGAACCATGGCGCTTGGCTGATGAGGTCCTTGATCCATGGTGATACCTCTGTTCTCTCTCCAGAAGCTTTAGGATCTTTCTTTGCCTCAAAGTGGGGCTATTTTCATTCATTTTGCTGGAACTCAGTGGGCCCTTCAAATCTGTAAACTTGTGCCCATCTTTGGGGAAACTATTTCCCTGATGATTTCTGCTCCTTTGGTTTCTGTGGCTGTTCTTCCCACAAATCCTCTATTATTTAGGTGTTGGAATGGGAAGCTTTCTGACTGTGGCCTTCACTTCAGAAGTAGTAGTCTAGAGACCTACTGGAGTCAAGCCTCCAGCCTTCAGGGGTGGGGGAGGGAGGGTAATGCAGCTCTAACTGCTTAGTAACAGAATTCTGTCTTTAGTCCCTCATTTCTAGAGGTGCCTTTTGAGAATTCTACAATCTACACAGAACTACTTCTAGGCTTTCTATGGTCTACTAAGGTACCTGGGGCTTCCGAAGCTTTGTAGTTGCCTCCTCTTCCAGTGTCTTTCTTACCTCATGACCTTTAGCCACAGCCTTAGTGGGGTTGCAGGATGGAGTAGAGCTAAATATGTCTTCAATCCCATCTTTAAACATATACTTCTTAAATACATATTTATGTCAAACAGGCCTGCTGTGCCCACTGGCCTCCCCCGCCTTCTGTAAATTTGCAACAATCAGGTCACAGTCAGCCTGGGGGACGTCCCATGCTGAGGTCTTAGGTCTGAGTCAGGCACTGGCTTTTAGTGAGAAAGGCAGCCTGTAGCTGGTGAAGCCTGGATGGTGCCTGAAGGAGGAGCTGGAGGGTGAGGTCTGACTGGCCACTATATTTGCTCCTCTGAGCCTGAAAGGTCCCAATGCCCAATGCTGTTTCAACTTGAACATTGAGCCCAGAAGTGGTTGTGAGTAGGACCAGGTGTGCAGACTTCACAGTGGTCTCTGTCCCCAACCACCCCAAGTGCTAGAGAGGAGTTCAGTAATCGGGATGGGTCCCATGTAGCAGCTGGTCCTGAATGGGTGGCTCAGTACATCTGCCCTCTGCCCTACTCCTGGATCCTCAAGGGTCCAATCCTTTGAGAAAAGGAACCAGGAGAGCCATGGGTCTGAAGCACTGGTGTTGTAGAAATCCTTATCACACAGAGGTGACTGCATTCCAGTTGCTGCCAGGCCTGGCCACACTCCCACAAAGTGCCCATGTCTACAGGATGCTCAGCCCTTGCCTTCCTCTGTCCCACCACCACCCTGCTCCACTAGAAGGTGCTGCCTATATTTGAAGTTCAAGGTCTCTGTTGGAAGAGGAAGCCCATCCAGGGCACACAGTTCTGTGATAACAGAGCCTGGAGTCAGCTCTAGAGCAAGACAGAGCTCCTGACCCCCATGCTGCAAGTCTTCTGTTTCACACATCCCACACCAGCTCTACATAAAAAAACAGGACACCAGGGAGCAGAGGGACCCTAGGAAAGGGAAAACATGACACCCTGATGTGGTTTGGCTGCGTCCCCACCCAAATCTCATCTTGAATTCCGTGTTGTGGGAGGGACCAGGTGGGAGGTAACTGAGTCGGTGGGAGGTAACTGAGTCATGAGGGCAGGTCTTTTCCGTGCTGTTATCGTGATAGTGAATAAGTCTCATGAGATCTGATGGTTTTATAAGGAGGTGTTTCCCTGCACCAGCTTTTTCTCTGCCTGCTACCATCCATGTAAGATGTGACTTGCTCCTCCTTGCCTTCTGCCATGATTGTGAGGCCTCCCCAGCCATGTGAACTGTAAGTCCATTAAACCTCTTTCTTTTGTAAATTGCCCAGTCTCGGGTATGTCTTTACCAGCAGCTTGGAAACAGACCATTACGCACCCCTACTCGGAATGCCAAGAACTTCAGTCATCACTAGCAAATAAATCTACCAACCAAGGAAATACAAGGAAATACACTCACCTCTTCAACCTTTTTGACAAGGGGACGTGAATTTCTGATGAAAGTTATCTTACCAAGTTTAAATTCATAATTGGGAATTCCTCTGTAAGAAGAGACAGAGAGACACAGAAATGTTATTTCCAGGAAAAAAGGACTAAAAATCATTTTTGACAGTCAAGAGGAATGCAGAAAAGATGCTGCTGCACCCCACCTGGGCCCTTTGGTGCTTCCTGGCATCCTCCCAGGAGGGAAGCAGAAAGTAACTGACTTCTTGGTTTGGTATCAACATTGGGTATAGGGCCAGGGGCTTTAGACTCTGTACCTGTCTATGGAGAGGGGTCATCTGAAGGATTGGGAAGCCCTCACTCTCACTGTCCTGAGCTTCACAGAACCCTCTGAGGTGGCTAGACTCTCACTCCAGTATTCTGATTTCACACACACAACAGACAACTAACACACCTCAGCCCTGCCCCTGCCATGATGGCCACCAGAGGAAGGGTCTGCTGTGGGTCCCTGGACCCAGCAACAGAAGCACATCTGAGGTAGCTCCTCAGGGAACTTTCAGGGGGAACTGAGATAATGTGACCTGATTAATAACTCAAAGTCACAAAACAGGAAAATAGGCAGATCACCAAATAGGGACCAGAAAGGTTTTGAGTAAGAGACAGATCTGATCAGACGCGCATCTTAGGAAAGCCAGTGGGGGCAAGAAGAGGCTGAATTGGAGGTATGGCGAGGTATGGAGAGAGGCTGGACCACAGTGGTACTGGGGGTGGCACTGTGGAAGGAGGGACATGTTGTGCTCCACCCCACCAAGGAGAGCAGCTAAGGGTTTTCGTCCCTTGGGAGACTACTGACCCAGGCTTTGTCTCCAGAACTGGGGTGAGGCTGCCCGACCCCAGGGGGCTGGCACAGATCCTCCTCCTGTCCTGGAGGAGAGCCAGGACAGACATACCTTTTAATATCTCCAGGCTTGATTGGGGAGGGGCTGGGCTCTACCCCTTTCTTCTTTCCATCCAGTCTATTGCCAGATCCAGAGAAAGCCTAGACAGGAAGTAGGTGAGTCATATAATGAGCCCAAGTGTGAGGACGGTATGTCCTTTGCTTAGAGATCACTGCAGCGATGTGAGCTGGGGGTGCTGTGCAGACCCCTTCAGGACTGAAGCCCTGACTCCTCAACTGCTGGGGTGCTGACAGCTAAGAACTCTGCCCTGTTCCTCAGGGGGTGGCCATGAGCTGAAGAGAGCCACTTGGCCAAGGGTAGCCAGCAGTCAGTGTTGGGTTAAAATGCCTGATCCCGGCCTCTGCAGGGCCACCCAGTCCAAGCTCTATGGGTGGGCTAAGGCTACTGTTGTGACTGCCCCATAGCTCAGCTTCCCATCATTCTGCCCTCTTTGCTGCTTCCTGGCACCTCCTGCTACCTCAGTGCCCACACATGAGCCACCTCCACCTGTTTCCCATGGAGCCTTGCCAGTGGTTATGCTAAGGGTCATGTTTGCAACCTACATGGTACAGGCAAAGAAAAAAGGAAACATGATTTACAAGAGAGAGAAAGCAAATGTGGTAACTTTTGGTGAACCTAAGGGAAGAGTATATGTGTACTGTACTATTTAAACTCTTCGGTAGGTTAGAAATTCTTAAAAATCTGGGCTGCCTTATGGGGCTGTTGGGAAGATTCCAGGAGAGAGTGGATACAAAAGGGTTTGGTAACTCAGCAAGCAGCAGATTTGCATGTGCACAGGTACCCAGAGGCCTAGCCCCTGCTGATGTCCATCGAGCATCATGGAGAACACCTTGAGTGAGTGCTCTAATTTCAAGAAGCAGAGGGCACAGCAATGTAAGTCAAGTGGTCTGGTACTCACGCGGAAGCCCAGCTCTCCAGCATAGCCACTGTGGTCGGCTTCACCTTCCTGACAATGAAAAAGAAAAACAGGTAAGATCCTCAGCGGGGACACTCAGCTTCCCTCTCACCCCCACCCCCGGCTAGGATGTCCCCCGGAAGCATGGCTGGAAGGGATGCAGAGGATATGACTACACCAACACCAGCAGAGGCCACCCACGAGCCACTGCCAGGAACTCAAAAGCAGCATGCAGCAGGACAGCAGAGGACACTGGGGATAACACTTACTGTCGACTCTTCATGCTGGACTTGTCTTTCGGGTTCTTTGTAGCCCAGGGGAGCATCAAAGTCCACCTGTGTTTCCAGGATTTTAAAAGTAAAATATTGAGACATGGTCACCCTTGGCTTCCTTATCTTTTTTGTTTTTAATTGAGACAACTGTAGATTCACATGCAGTTTTAAGAAATAATACGAAGATGCCTTGTACACTTGCCCAGTTTTCCCGATGGTAGCATCTTACAAAATTACAGTAAAGTATTGCTGCCAGGATATCAACACTGGCACAACCCACTGCTGTTATTCAGATTTCCCCAGTTTTACGTTTTTGTTCATGCGTATCTTTAGTTCCACACAATGTAATCACTGTGTAGGGCATGTATCCACCACAGTTGAGATGTAGAACAGTTTCACCACCACTAGGATTGCCCGTGTTGTCTTTTTATAACCATACCCAGCTGTCTCCCAGCCCCCTCCACCAGTCCTAAGCCCTGGCAACTACTAGTCTATCTTCCATTTCTAAAGTTGTCACTTTGAGGATGTTATATAATGAAGTAACTTTTTGGGATTGGCCTTTTTTGCTTAGCAGTATTCCCTAGTAATACAACCAGGATGCTGTGTGCATCAGCATTTCATTCCTACTCAGAAGGTTCAGTACACTTCCTTACCTCTTAAGCATATTCACTCCTCGGCCAGGCGCAGTGGCCCACGCCTGTAATCTCAGCACTTTGGGAGGCCAAGGCGGGTGGATTACCTGAGGTCAGGAGTTTGAGACCAGCTTGGCCAACATGGTAAAACCCCATCTCTACTAAAATAAAAAACTAGCCGGGCATGGTGGCACATGCCTGTGATCCCAGCTACTCGGGAGGCTGAGGCAGGAGAATCGCTTGAACCTGGGAGGTGGAGGTTGTAGTGAGCCAAGATCGCACCACTGCACTCCAGCCTGGGCAACAGGAGTGAAACTCCGTCTCAAAAAAAAAATAAAAAAGAATATTCACTCCTCAGCGGGTCAGAGCTAACCATGGCAGCACTGGCAGCAAACTCTGTTGCCCCAACTGGCCCTGAGATAGATCACAAGGTCACAGTCTCCTCATGATGTTCTGACAGCATCTTCTTTCTCTTTACCCAGAGTCCCAGGGGCTGTTTGATGCCCTCCTGACACCCTGGGCTGCAGTGGTCACCAACTGCCCATCCTCCCAGGGCCCAGGCTCACTGTAACTGGACAGAGCCACTCACGTTCATGTCACACTCAATGATGGACACTGCCTTGTCGGGTTTGGTCTCCATCACACGCAGTTCGTAGATCTGTGGGGCAAACACAGAAATCAGTTGGATGGTTTCCTGGCAGCACTGGAGCTGTCGCTGTCCATGTTACTGTGGCTCTACTGGCTCCTGCGAATGACACAGCATTCATGCCCATGACACAACCTACAGCTGCACTTCTTGCTGTGACAACCCTGCCATAAGGGACAGGCTGCCCTGTGCCCATCGCTGAAGAGATGCTGTTCCCCAGATGTGGTTCAAGTTAGACAAGGTAGTTATACAGCTAACTGCAAAAGACACTAACAACCTTTAACCCAGAAAGTTCACTTCTGGAACTTTAATATTTATTTTATTTATTTATTTTTGGACAGAATCTCGCTCTGTCGCCCAGGCTGGAGTGCAGTGGTGCAATCTCGGCTCACTGCAACCTCTGCCTCCAGGATTCAAGCACTTCTCCTGCCTCAGCCTCCCTAGTAGCTGGGACTATAGGCATGCGCCACCACACCTGGCTAATTTTTGTATTGTTGTAGAGATGGGGTTTCACCATGTTGGCCAGGCTGGTCTCGAACTCCTGACCTCAGGTGATCCACCCACCTCGGCCATACAAAGAACTGGGATTACAGACGTAAGCCACCGCACTCGGCCTTCGAAATTTATTCTAAGTAAATAACTAGCTATACCCAATGAGAAAATCCTAAGAATGCTCATACCAATGTCACTAATACCACTGTACAGATGCTCCTTGACTTAACGATGGAACCAAGTCCCATAAACTTATCATAAGTTAAAAATGTATTAATATTCCTAACCTACCAAACATCATAGTGCAGCCTGCCTTAACCATTCTCAGAACACATACATTAGCCTACAGTTGGGCAAAATCATCTACTGTAAAGCTTATTTTATAATAAAATGTTGAATAACTCATGTAATTTATTGAATACTGTACTGAAAATCAAAAGCAGAATGGTTGTATAGGTATTCAAAGTATGGTTTTTACTGAATGTGTATCATGTTTGCATCATAATAAAGTTGAAAAATTCTAGGTAGAACCATAGTCAGGGACTGTCTGTATCCTCAAGATGCAGCTGAATTATATTTCTTCATATATAAATTTATAGTTATACAATGGTATGCTACGCAGCCAACAGGAAAATAATTTTAAAACCAGTCATGTTGCCTGTGTCTAAGATGACCTCACATATGTAAAAAATGCACATAAAAAATGTCCAGAAGCAGGGACTTGCGTGGTGGCTCACGCCTGTAATCCCAGCATTTTGGGAGGCCGAGGAGGGCAGATCACGAGGTCAGGCGAACAAGACCATCCTGGCTAACATGGTGAAACCCCGTCTCTACTAAAAAATACAAAAAATTAGCTGGGAGTGGTGGCAGGTGCCTGTAGTCCTAGCTATTCAGGAGGCTGAGGCAGGAGAATGGTGTAAACCCAGGAGGTGGAGCTTGCAGTAAGCTGAGATCGTGCCACTGTACTCCAGCCTGGGCAACAGAGTGAGACTCCATCTAACAACAAAAAAAAAAAACTACAGAAGCATAGAAATTAAAAGTGGCCCTATCTACTTTTTCCTGCATCATTTCAGGTTCTTTGCTTTTATCTAAAGTCTGTCTTGCTTTTTTGTTTTGTTTTGTTTTTTTTAAGAGATGGAGGCTCGCTCTGGCGCCCAAGCTGGAGTGCTATGGTGCAGTCTCGGCTCACTGCAACCTCCGCCTCCCGGGTTCAAGTGATTCTCTTGCCTCAGCCTCCCAAGTAACTGGGACTACAGGTGCGTGCCACCACACCCAGCTAATTTTTGTGTTTTTGGTAGAGATGGGGTTTCACTATGTTGGCCAGGCTGGCCTTGAACTCCTGACCTTGTGATCCACCCGCCTCAGCCTCCCAAAGTGCTAGGATTACAGGCGTGAGCCACCACGCCCAGCCAGTATGTCCTGCTTTTACAACCATTTTAAAAAGTCTGGATAGTACCACCACTTAAAAAAAAAACCTAAGCAGGGCCAAATCTACTTTTAAAAGTGTCATAATTATTGAATAGACAAGGAATAAAAAAAAGGATCTGTCATTGTGTGGATATACTACCACTTATCCACTGAGCATCCGGCCTGTTTCCAATCATTTTGCTATGTTAATGACACTACTATAAACATTCAAACATGTCTCCTAGGGCTTGGCTCATGCTTCTCTACCGTTTTCACGTTTTCAAATTGCAGGCCACAACCAATCAGTGGGTCATAAAACCAACAGGGCTGCAAGCAGAATTGAAAAGGAAAGAATTGGAAGATAGTACTCTAGAAGTACCAGAATGTATTGCATTTAGTAAGGATAAATATTCCTGTGACATTTCCATTTACTTTTATGTACTGGCATAATATTAAACACTTTTTTTTTTAAACCATGGGACCAATTTTCTAGGTTGGTGCTCCTCAAACTACCTGGGAAGACCTAGTTTTTAAAAACGTGCAGTCTGCTGGACTGCCATGGGGTCCTCCTGCACAGAAGCAAGACACAACACACACCAGACGCCCAGAGCTCACCAGGACAAGGACTGGTTCTGTGGCCATGTGTGTGGAGGTTATGACAATGCCAAATTACCATACATTTCTAAACATTCACTTTTGATTCTGCTTCCTCGAGGCCCTGGCAACCACCATTCTTTCTTTTTTTTTTTTTCCTTGAGGCAGGGTCTTGCTCTGTCCCCCAGGCTGGAGTGCAGTGCCATGACCCTGGCTCACTGCAGACTTAACTGATCTTCCCGCCTCAGCCTCCTGAATAGCTGTAACTAGGCACATGCCACCACGCCCAGCTAATTTTAAAATTTTTGCATTAATTTTTTGTAGTGACAGGATCACACTATGTTACCCAGGCTACTCTCAAACTCCCGGGCTCAAACAATCCTCCAACCTTCGCCTCCCAAAGTGCTGGGATGCCAGGTGTGAGCCATGGTGTCCAGGTGATTCTACTTTCTGTCTCCCATGAATTTGACTACTCTAAGTACTCATGTAAGCGGAATGCAGTATTTGTCTGTCTGCATCTGGTTTATTTCACTGAGCACAATGTTCATCCATGTGGTAGCATGTGTCAGAATTCCCTTCCTTTTTAATGTTGAATAATATTACATTGTATGTGTATACCACATATTATTTACCCATTCATCTGCAATTTATTTTTGACTATGGTGTGAGTTAGGAACTCAATTTGTTTTTTCATCTTAGGAATAGTCAATATCCCAGATTCCCCAACCCCAGTTATCTCCTTTGCCTGGTGACATCAATGCTGCCTCAGTGGTGGACCAAGATTCTTTGTATATAAAGCTTTGTTCCACTGGCCTACTTGTCTATTCCAGAACCAATGCCATATGGCATCTTAACTACTGGAGCTTTATTACACTCAGCTGCCATATAGAATCTTCCTTATATATATGACCAGATTCTTTTGTCAATATTTTATCTACAGTCTATGTATCTGTATCAAGTGACAATGATCTGTAGTTTACCTTTCTCCTATCCTTGTGTGGTTTTGGTGATCAAGGCTATACTGACCTCAGAGAATGAGTTGGGGAATATTTTCTTTCTCTATTTTTAGAATATCCAAGAGCAATTTATTTCTTGCGTGTGAGGAAGAATTTGCATATATAACCATCTGGGCCTGGGTTTCCTGGATTAAGATTTTTCTGATTGAATTACTTGACTGGCTATACAATTATTTAGGCTGTTTTTTTTTTCTTTAGTCAAACTTCAATTACACTTTTCTCTAAGAAATAATTTATCAGTGTCAAATAAGTTGGCTCATTTCTTAGTATAAAAGTTTTCACAGTTTTATCTTTCAAGATATTTGCTTTATCTATTTATGTTTTTAAACATTCAATATGTATGTAGACTTTTCAGGGTTTGCTTTTTTTTTGTTTGAGGCAAGGTCTCGCTTTATCACCTAGGCTGGAGTGCAGTGGCACGGTCACTGTTCACTTGTAACTTCTGCCTCCCAGACTCAAGTGATCCTCCCACTTCAGCCTCCCGAGTAGCTGGGACTACAGGTGCATGCCACCATGCCCAGCTAATTTTTGTATTTTTTGTCGAGATGGGGTTTTGCCATGTTGCCCAGTCTGGTCTCAAACTCCTGGACTTAAGTGATCCGCCCACCTCAGCCTCCCAAATTGCTGGAATTACAGGTGTGAGCTACCACACCCAGCTTCAGCTATCTTTTTTATTAACTTTATTGAACTGTAAACAGAGAACACTTTAATTCTAAACAACTCTCTCAAGAGAGTAAGTCTAGGCCGAGCGCGGTGGCTCACATCTATAATCCCAGCACTTTGGGAGGCTGAGGCTGATGGATCACCTGAGGTCAGGAGTTCGAGACCAGCCTGGCCAATATGGTGAAACCTCGTCTCTACTAAAAATACAAAATTAGCCGTATGTGGTAGCACATGCCTGTAGTCCCAGCTACTCAGGTGGCTGAGATGAGACAGGAGAATCACTCGAACCCAGGAGGTGGTAGCTGCAGTGAACCAAGATTGCGCCACTGCACTCCAGCCAGGGTGAGACAAAGAGAGACTCTCTCAAAAAAAAAAAAAAAGAGAGTAAGTCTAAAGACTTACTCTTTTCCAACATTTTAGATGTCATTTTTTAAGCTTCACACATTAAACATTATTACTGCTTTATATGGCAACATTTACCCTGGATTCATATTTGCCAGTTTATTTATTCCCTACTCCTTCTTGCTTTCCTTCTAGGATAATGCTTATTCCTAAAGTACATGCTTTTAAAATTCCATTGGTAAATAACCTCTCTCAGATTTGGTTCATCTGAAAATATTTTTACTTTGCCCTTATTCTTTAAGGAAGATTTTGATGATAGTTACTTGATACTGGCTGTAACTGTTGCTATTCAAACACCTGCTACTTGCTGTTCTTCTGAAGGTACTGTGTTTTCTCCCTGCTTACCTCTCTGTATTTGGTATTTTCTACCTGTAGCTTATTCTGTTTGTTATACATTATAAATTTCCTGTAGTGATGGGCAGACCACCAATTCTAAATCAATTTCAGTTACCATCTCTTCAGATTATTGCAATTCCTCCATTCTTTCCTACTGGGATTGCAATGAGCATGTTTGACTTTCTCAGTGTCTTCAACATCTCAAGCTCTCGTATGTTCCATCCCCTTGCTCCTCTGTGTGAAATTCTGTTATTTCTTCAGATTCATCTTCCATTAACTCTTTTATAGCTGTTGTTTAACGTTTTGTTTTTCAAATCTTTCTGGTTATTTTTGATAGCCTTTTGTTGCTCGCTATTATAATTCCATTTTTAAAAATATCTTTGAACATTTTATATCTAATTATTTTACATTTGTATCTAGAAATTCTAATGCCGATTTCCTTAGGGATCTAATTTTTACTGTCTCTGCTTTGGTGTGGTTTAATTATGCGTTCTTTGCTTGTTCAATTGACAGCAATCCCAAAGACTTAACTAAACTGGAGTGCTTTTTCCAGAGAGGATCTGTGTTTATTTCTCCTGAGACAATGACAACACCCACCTCTGTGTCTATTTTACTGCTTTTAAGGGTTCCAGTTCAATCCTGATCTCTGATTCAGATCTCCCACTAGAGCACTGATATGGCCATCTGCCCTCAGGGCAACCCAGCTTAGAGTCTTTAAAATTCTCTATAAGCACAACAGTACATTAATCAGAAGGGCCCATTAGAGTATCTACTTCTAAAAGTGGAAGTTCAAACCTGTGTTTCAATTTTACATATACTCTATATAATGTACCCTCCCTTACAGTGCAAAGTATCAGTACTATCCTTTATCATCAGTTTAGGAGTTACATTTAGTATTACTACCTTAACATTAAAAACAATAACATTAAACTGCCTGTAATTAATTATAAAAGCTTAGAGTATTCAGTTAAGGTAAACGATACCTAAAATGTTCTCTACAAAGCTAAAGGGAACAAGATTATTTCTCAGTTTATTAAAAGGAAAAAAGAAAGTGTGATTCGAAACCCACAAAACTGAAAAATAAGGTCAGATGCCTCAAATACGAAGAAACTGCCAGAGAATAAGCTGGATCCCTGCACTGACACCAAGGGAGTAACTGGCTAAACCACAGGCAGCTGTGACACAGCTGTGAAGGCCCAGTCCCTGAAGGGACCAGAGAGTGCTGTGAAGGAGCTAAGTGCTAGCTTCAGGGAAAGCCCAGCCAAGCCAGGCTGTGGTCACTCCTGAACACTAAGGCTAGCTCTGGCAACAGCTCTGTGGGAGGGTCAATTGTCAACAGTCACAGTGAACAGGGGCACCTATATTACTGTGCTCCATGCCTGTGGTGGGACAGCCTGATGGCAGGATTGCCAACTATTACATCCTCCTGCAGGCATGTTCCCATAGGTAATAGGAAAGTGAATGCTTTCTTGAATTTTGGAGTAAGTCCTGTCATTTCACTTTACAGTTAAATTGTCTAGATCCAGACACCTAAACAGCATAAAATCAGGGATGAAAACAGAGGCATTCAGACCTGAGAGACTTGTGTCAGAAAGGTCAAGCCTAGAGAAGCTGCTAAGTGAAAACGGAAGCTGAAGAAAACAGGAGGAGGTGGAGGAGGATGTGTGCTCCCAGGAGGAGAGGTGAGCCTAGGAGGTGTTGCCCTAAGGCAGAGCCAGGCTCTGCTTCTCAGATGCCACACAGCACTTGGCCCCACTGAAGGGCCTGTCAGCTTCTGTGGTGCAGGGATCCCAAGGACAAGGACCCAGCAGGGTTGTTATTGTGTCTCCACAGCCCCGCAAAGGGTTTAGCTCAGATTAGAGGTGCAGTGGGGACCTTTCAAACCAAGACAGAACCAGCAGCCTTGCCACCAAGGTACACAGAGGTATGACTAATAAGTCTATCAATGTTCCCCTGTAAATGCAATCTATCCTCAAAACAGAGTTACCAAATGAATTAGGGCTCTAAATATGAACCCGGGAAAACTTAATAACCAAACAGTAGGCAGTAATTAGGTGATAAGATCCAAGCATACGCTGCTTAAAAAGAAGCCCCATTCAAACATTAGAATGGACACTGCAGGTGGCTCTTGTCAGGCATGACCTGCATGAACTGGGCTCACCTTTTCATTATAGTTGATGGCAATCACATCCCCGGTGGTCAGACAGGCAAAGTTCCTAAGTGCGTTTTCTAATCTGCAGACACACTGTCAAGGCAACATGGCAAGATGGATACCTTAATCTGAAACAAGTTTCCATGAGGGGTTAGATGATTACTGGTAGGCAGAGACTATATCATGATGGTACTTCAAACACGAAGCTTTAATACAATGAAGTACTACTTGGCAATAAAGAAGGATGGAACTCCTAATATGCAATAATATGGATGAATCTCACAAATGCCAAGCTGGGGGAAGGGGAAATAACCAACCACAAAAAGGCAGTGAGATTCCATCCACATAGAACCCTGAGAAAGACAGATCTATGAGGATGGGAGGTAGCTGAGAGGTTTCCAGGCCAGGGGATCAGGTGGGTACTGGCAGAAAAGGACCTTTTGGGAACATGGAAATGTTCTGGTTACATGGGTGTATACATTTTCAAACTGGCTGAACTGTGTGCATTTTATTGTATACAAATTATACCATGGGATTTAAAAAAATCCTATGGGAGTACAAAAGAACAAAAAAGATTTAATGAGTCAGATAGGTCCTCTCAAAAGTTCCTCAAAATCAAAGATGCTTTCATTTATACTTTTGTTGTTTCTATCTTTTGAGCTGATAACTTTAGTTAATAAAAATTTAAATAAACCAGAAAATACTTTTTATAACAGTAAAACTGTAGAATCCAAATGCCCACACAAGGAAATGTCTATTCAGGTGGCATATTTTAACCATGTCTTCCTCATCAATTTGCTGAATTACTTTACATAAAAAAGTCACATGAAACGTGGCTCCAGAGCCTGCCACTGTGAGAGTCTAACTTGAGGATGAAAGGGTGAGGCTATCTAGGTTCACCTCACTTGGTCAAACAGCTTTCCAGAACCAGAGCAACTTTGTGAAAAGTGCCTTATGTGGTGGATGCTTTCTTTGCTCCCACACATGAAGTGCCACGGTACAGAGTGCCCTTCCCTCCACTCCTCTAGTGACCCTGCCAGGGAATCTTCTCTGACTTCCACTGCAGCAGCTGGAGGAGCAGAGCCAGAGCCCTCAGGCTGAGAACACGAGGCCTCTGCGGGCAGGGCTGGCTCCCCATATGGCCTCTGCGTACTCTGGCACCTGCTGCAACACCAGCTTCCCACTTTCTCTGCTCAGCGCCAAGACTGCTTTCATCCAGACCTCAGCCGGACCAGAAAACACCAGGCTCTCAACTGATGGAAGTGACGCCCTTTCTCCACACACTAACAAGTTAATCGTGCTGACAAAAACAGCATCTGAGATCAACCTGGTAAGTCTGCATTGGGGCAGGGCGCAGTGGCTCATGCACGTCATCCCAGCACTTTGGGAGGCTGAGGCAGGTGGAGCACCTGAGGTCAGGAGTTTGAGACCAGCTTAGGCAACATGGTGAAACTCCATCTCTACTAAAAATACAAAAATTAGCCGGGCGTGGTGGTGCACACCTGTAATCCCAGCTACTCAGGAGGCTGAGGCAGGAGAATCACTTGAATCTGGGAGGCAGAGTTTGCAGTGAGCTGAGACTGTGCCACTGCACTCCAACCTGAGCAACAGAGTGAGACTCCGTCTCAAAAAAAAAGTGTGCATTGCAACACATGTAAAAACCCTGAGAAAATGGGCATGGCCCATTCCTGGTCACTGACAGCCAAACAAGCATGTCTAGGTTAGAGCTCTGATGGACAAGTTAACTAGCTCTTCCCATAGGACATCCCTCTGCCTGTGGGACAGGAGGCTCAACAAGGCCATCGTGTCCAGAACATGGGCAGCAAAGAATATACACGGCCCATATGCATCCAGAACACAACCAGCAGCGCCTTGCTCCTAAGAAAACATCTGGAGAGAGGGCTACTGGGAAGGGAGGCAGCTTTTCTTAACTTTCTGTCTGTGTTGTTCAACTGTTTGTTTTTTCAAGTATGCATTAAAAAAAAATTTAAAAAAAAAAAGAAGTAGAATGGAGTGGCCACTCTTATGCCATGATCTTAACAGGAGAAATCAGGGCCATGGAGCTAGAGATCTTGATTGGTGCACACAGCACCGTCCCGTACCTGCACTGCCTACTTCCTGATTCTGTCAACACATACACCTGGCTTAAGTTCAGAGGTGAACATAAAGAATCCACGAAAACCTGATACCTTTGCTTTCTGCTTGGTGACATAGAAACTGCAGTCATTGCTACCTATTGGCCTGGAGTGAATCAGCTCTCAGGCTGGCATGCAGTGAGGTTGACAGGCCAGTGCACCGCTGGGCGGAGGTACTAGGGAGCCACAGAAGGGGCTGGAGCTGAAGGCAGATGAGCTGCTCCCTCCTTCCACTGGACATACTGTGCATCCTGGCTTTGTGCCAGGTAACACAGACCAATTGAAAGAAGGGCTTCATTGTGGTCTCCAGGAAATGTCTGGAAAGTGACAGAGGTGGCCCAGACAGCACCCAGTGCACTTGGCCAGGGCCACGCAGATGTGCTAGCTGAACCCCATTATTCTCAAATCACAACTTGAATCACAAATGTGTTATCCCCAAAGCAGACACAGATTCAGTACAGTACATGATGTTTAACAACCACCAGCACACTCTCCTTTGTCTAAAAGAACTCTGCTTATTTGAAAAAGATACACGGCTTTGGGGTTGGTGATGTCCAAGAAGTCAGGGCTCTGAGGTTGGAATTTGGAGTAGGTGGCCACTTGAAGGTTGACGCTCTCCACCTGGACCAGGCCGCCTTCTTCCAAGAGTAAGTTCTGCATCATCTGAAAGGAAGAAGAGGTTACATGAGACTCCTAGAGATGAAGTAGCCTCCACAACCACTGCTCCCTATACACTGGGCAGGCCTGTCTTACTTGGGTCCTTGGAAGAGGAACCTGAGGCAAGATAAGTAATTCGTGATACTATGTCAGGAAGGAGGGAAAATTCAAGTGATGTGGAAGGAAGAAGGCCAATAAAGGGGTGCTACTGAAGCTGTAAAGCTCACAGTGTGAACGCATCTCTGCAGGGCCGCCCAGATTACTCACTAGCTCCAGGCTTCCCAGGGGCAGAGCATTTTCCTGGAACAGTCACTCACCGTACTTCCAAGCTGTCCCACAAGCAACTTATAAGGCCCTGCAGCAAGTAGGGCTGCACCTGAGGTAGGACAAAAGCAGCACAAGGCAAGGCTGACCTGGCAATGGAATGGCCCACCACAGCTAGGGCTGCAAGATGGTGACAAGACCCCAGAGGTCTCTGCCATGGAGGTTATAAAAATCTGACAAAGCCTCCACATGTCTCTATTAAATAACCCAGCCAGGTAGACGACGGCTGAGAAGTGAGATGGAAAGAGATAAACAATGCCCGTGAGTACTGGGTGTGCAGGGAGTCCAGACTCAGGTCAGAGGCTCTATGTCTCTTGCAATGAAATTTTGCTTGTCTTACTTGGAACCGTCTTAAAAGGAGTGTCAGACATATACACGAGTAGAAAGAGCCGTAGAGGAGAGCTCCCACGCACCCAGCCCTGACAGTTCGACAGTGCTCACATCGTGGCTCAGTCCATCGATCAGCACTACCTCACACCCAGTCCCAAGCCACACTAGATGCCCTGAAGCAAATCCCAGGTATCACATCCCTTCAAGAATGTTTCATCGGGAGTGGCAGTGAGAAGGTGACTTTAACAGCCAAGGGAAAAGGGGGCTGAGGGCTGTGTCACAAATGAGAGGGAGCTCATGAGGAGGGAGAGGCATGCTGAGGCCAAGGCTGTGCCTGGGAGGCTGTGCCTAGGCCATGAGTGAAGCCTGAGTGGTGGGCCCTGCGGACAGGCTTGCAGAGGACCCCATGCACTCACGCTGACAGCTGCTTGTCAGGCTAGTAAGGGCAGAAATAGAGGGTGGTCACTCTACCAGATGCCACAGGCAGGCACAGAAGGATGCAGAGGTGACTGGCCTTGGTAACTGGGGTCTGGCATCCCCAGGAGTGATGTTCTAACAGGAAGTATTCTAAGGCTCAGTTAGCCAGCCGCAGGCCAGGCGCACTGTCCCTGGGTAGATTTTTGTGGGAAATCTGTCAGCGAGGGGAAGGATACTGGGCTGCAATCGCAAGCCTGAGGGATGTCTGGCCAGGGATCGGGGGTGGCTTCCTCAGCCAGAGGCAGGACACTGCCATAGGTGATGTGAGGAGGAGAGGCAGAGAGGTCAGACTAGGGCTTGAGGTGAGAAATGGGCTGCTGGAAGAGGCCTGAGAGCACTAAGCAGGCAGGAGGAGCTGAAGCCTGGCCCTCCCCATGCAGCATTTTAGAGCATACAGCACAACGGGCAGCCGAGTACCCACATGTCACAAGCAGCTAGTCCAGGGCTCGGATCTAGGGCAGCAGACAAAGCCTTGGCTACAAGGAAAAAGGCCAGTACCTATTCCAGGCTGGCTTGTCCTGAAGAAGCTTCGGAGCATGGGTGGGATGGAGTCCACCAGCCAGCCCAGAAAAAGCACTGGCTCACACGCCCTCCAAGACAGCAGATGGGGGATACCTGTCACCCGTCTGCCCATGCCAGGAGCTGGAAGGCTAGCTCAGGGGAAGAGGTGGCCTGATGGCTTCACACCCCAAACCAGCTCCAGGCTACCTAAAGAGGCTTTCCAGGGGAGAAAGGGATTCAATTAGTTTCCTGGTCTAAAGCAGTCCAACAGTTTGGACAAGAGGCTACCCAAACTTCAAGTCTATGGGTTAAAGGAGAACCTTCGAGGTACAGTGTATCCCCAGCATCACCACCTCCTCTTATAGGTGAGCCACAGAAGGGACTGGGGAAGTAGTTACTGCCTGACACTTCAGCTACCTAGAGTGGCTTCAGTGACCAGGTGTTCTACCGGATGAGCAGAACACAGCCTCAGGCCCTTGGGGGCACCTGCAGACAAACACAAGAATAGCAAGGGGCTGAGCAGCAAATACTGGGGAGGGCAGGTGAGCCAATCTGGGCTTTGAGGCATAGAAGCCCCCCACAGGCCAGGGTGGGCAGGGCTGGTCAGCTGAGGTGAGGAGGCAGCATGGGAAGGCCAGGCACTAGGAGGTGCAATGGGAGTGCAGGGCTCTTGTCGGGGAGACACTGGCCAGGCCAACACCTTGGGAAGGACCCTGGGACCCAGGCTGAAGAGGACGCCACTACCATGGCAGCATGGGCAAGGTCACCAGCTACAGGAGGAAAGGGACCTTCAGAATTTTGATTCATATTCTTTTTTTTTTTTTTTTTTTTTTGAGATGGAGTCTCGCTGTGTCGCCCAGGCTGGAGTGCAATGGTGTGATCTCGGCTCACTGCAACCTAAGCCTCCTGGGTTTAAGCCATTCTCTTGCCTCAGTCTCCCAAGTAGCTAGGACTACAGGCATGTGCCACCATGCCCGGCTAGTCTTTGTATTTTTAGTAAAGACGGGGTTTCACCATGTTGGCCAGGCTAGTCTCGAACTCCTGACCTCAAGTGATCTGCCTACTTCGGCCTTCCGAAGGGCTGGGATTACAGCGTGAGCCACCGAACCTGGCCAGAATTTCAATTCATATTTAATCTCAGAAAATATTAGTTAAGGCCATCCCTTCTGAATGTCTGGCGGCCACCATGATAGGGCATCAGTAGGAGAGGTGGGCTGTGCTTCAGACCACCTCCCTGGTGTCAGCCAAGCAAGCACTCCTGAGAGTTCCCAGCCCACAGCTCACTGCAGGGTCACTCAATAAGCCTGATGTAATCCAAGCACAAATAGAAGGACAAGCAGGTCCCTTTGTTAACTTCCCTAATGTGCCAGAGCTGGGGAGAGTGAGGAGAAGAAGGAGCCAAGTGGACCACAGCTACCTGTGTGGAACTCTCACTGCTGCAGACTCCTCCCTACAGCACTGGCACAGTTCTGCTCACTTCTCTGAGGGGTACAGCCTTGAGGGCAGGCTCTGGTGGCTCACATGCCCTGGATATCCCAGCTCAGATCTGCAATGACATCCTTCAAGTCAACTTTCCAAAGAGAGCCTGCTTGTAAGGAGAAAGACGTCACTCCTATGGCAGCTCAGTTGAGAGATTTGGGAGACTAAGTCAGAGGTAACTGAAAACATGTATGCTGTGACAGACTACTAAAAGTAGGGGAAAAGCATAAAAACCTCAAACACCCTACTTACTAGACCACCTAAAAAATACTGTTGCTCCATTATTTTTTAAAAGCCTCACCCAGCAAATCACAGATGAACAGTTCAGCTGTGGTTTCTGGACAACCAGCTGCGCAACTATCAAAGAAAAGGCCGCTCCCACAGCACAGTGGCCCACAGGTGCGTCCAGAGCCCACCAGCCCGCATAAGGCACAGTGCACTGCTCTGGATCCCTTCTCTCTCGCTGGGTCAGGTCAGGCTAAGACACTGAGCAGGAGGAGTAGGCTGGGCCACCTGCTCTAGGGCCAGGACTCTCGAGTGCAGGGGATGTCTCTGCCTAAGTGGCTGCTCTCTAGAGACCCTGGCAGCCCCACTCACCCAGTGTGGGAGGTAGCAGATGCCCTCATCAGCCACAAACTCCAGCACGCCACAATGCGTCATGCGGTCCGAATTCTTATTGGTCAGTTTGAACAGCATGGGATAGGTAATGTTAAGTCGGCCTGAAAATAAGAGAGAGACTATGAGGCACAACTTCTATGAAGGGACACCTGTTCGGCCCATGCCTTCCCATAGAAGGAGCCTCCCCACAACCCTGCCCGCAACCCCACACTCCTCTGGCAGATGAATCCCCCTCTGTGAGAGCACAGTGCATGGCTCAAGGAGGAACCTGGCAACTTGGTAACACAGCACTGGCATAGACTTATGATTTTCTGAAGTCGACATTTTAAAAAGTGATGTGTTCATTCATTTATTCATAAATAATTTCAGTGCCCACCATGCCCTGGACAAAATCCCGACCTTCAAAGGTTTCTAGTTTGAAGGTAGAAACCTTCCAACAAAGAAAACAACCACAACCAGATGCTGCAGGTGCTGTGGGAAGAGCTGGCAGGAGGGGGCAGAGCTACTGGGCTAGGCTCCTGGGGCCGAGTTATTTCGGCTGGGCACTGGGCGGGCAGACCTGGGAGGAAATCCAGGCAGAGGTGGCAGCCTGAGCAAAGGCATAGAAGGGAAGAGGAGCCCAGGCAGTTCAGAAATGGTGGACAATTAGGCAAGACAGGCCGGGGACAGGTGTGGGAGTGGTTGGGAAGGGGAGGGGCAACACACGGGGTAGAACCTAGGGCCTGGGCCCAGCGGGCAGTGTGGGTTCTCAGCAGGGTCATGACATAGGACGCCCCCTCTCTTTGGTGGACCTTGAGGTGTGGGCTGAAAGCAGGGCCAGAGGCAAGTAAGCTGGACTGGTGACATGCTGACCCAAGAGGTGCACAGGCACATAAAGGAGGGGCTGGCAAAAAGAGGCAGGAAAACCCAGGAGACACAGGGCCCCAGGGGAGAGGACCGAAAAGGAACTGATGGTAGTGATGGTGTCTGCCATGTGTAAGGCCCTTGTCCAGTCTTCCCAGAACAGTCAGGTAGGTACTATCATTATCCCCTTCTATCTATGGGGAAACTAAGGCCCACAGGTTAAGTAACACACCCAAGACCTCACAGCACACAAGTGGTGATGCTAGGATTCAAACCAAGGCTGCTGGCTTAAGTCCAGGGATTCAACCATCAAAGCAGAATTTAGCTTGTTAGTTTAGGCAAATATTCCAACAAAAATCACACTTAGTGTTAGGAAGTAACGCAGATTCCATTTGAGATCTCCCTAAAAATTCTAATAAAGCAAATCAAGTTAAAAGCTTGGGCAGGAAGCTACAGAGAACCTCTGGGAGTAGCATGGAGGTACAGTAGGGGTGGGCACTCCCTCCTATCACCAAGGGTGACTCTCACACTGGCAGTAAAGGGGCCAGGACTTCTGTCCCGGTCCACCTCTCAGCTGCAGAGCCATGGAGCTGACCTACAGCTGGTCCACAGTAAACTGGACTGGGCCCAGCCAAGGGTCTGAGATTGTTGCAAGTGAAAGAGACTCCAATGTCCCTCAGTCCACTGACTCGCAAACTGCATTTTGTGACTTAAAGGCTCCCAGTGCCCTGGGGCTCCCAGTCCCTCTGTACTCCCTCACTTCCTCCAAAAAGAGCAGAGAACCTCATTTTATGAATTAGAGGACTTCCTGTAAGATTTAGACAGAAAGAGTTTCTCCCATCACTTAAAAGATTTGAACAACACTGATCTGAGCTACACCTCAATGACCCAGCCCCTGAGTCTCTTCTGGACACCTGTGCCAAGGGTCACAGCTGGTGTCTGGCTCCTGGGTCAGCATAACTTGAAAGAAAGACCTTTTTAGGGAGCCTGTTCTCTCCTCTGTAATGACAGGGTCTTCGTGATAACTGTGAACTCCATAGATCTGTTGACCTACTGGTTGAGCTGAGGCCTCCACTGGGTATAGCCGCAGCTGGTGCTGGCTCAGGGGCTACCTCCACCTTGTAGTTGGAATCGGATAGCTTAGGTTGTCGCAGACAACCTACTTCTGATGCACAGACACTGTAGATATCCCCAGTCAAAGAAGAGGACATTGAGGTTCAGAGAGGTCAAGTTGCTACTGTGGAGTCAGGCTGGGCAAAGAGCCTGAGGTGAGTCACACCACAGCCAGCATCTGTTCTCTGCTTGCTGCCACCAGAGGCCCCCAACACCAAGCATGAACCTGTCCTCCTGGCCAGCCCCAGTCTCCTGGCTCACACAGGAAGAATACACACCAGAAACACTCTTAAGTCTGGAAGGCAATGACTGCATCCTTGATTGGGTTGTCCATGATTGGGATTTTCTGTGCCTGTGTAGTATGGGGCTAGGGCATGGGTTTCCAGGTTGCTCTCGTGGGATAAGGGGTCAGAGAAAAGGGAGGAAGAATGTGGCCACTCTTACCACCCCTGTGGGCCTATCTCACTCCTGCTAAGAGGCAGGAGCCCAGCAAGAGGAGTGGCTTCTGGATGGAAGACAATAGCTCAGTTTTTGACACGCTGAGGATGCATTGGTGCACTGGAGATTAGAAATGGGGGTCTGGGCAGGGCATGGTGGTTCACGCTTATAATCCCGGCACTTTGGGAGGCCGAGGAAGGCGGATCACCTGAGGTCAGGAGTTCAAGACCAGCCTGCCCAACATGGTGAAACCCCGTCTCTACTAAAAATACAAAAAATTAGCCTGGCGTGGTGGTGGGTGCCTGTAATCCCAGCTACTTGGGAGGCTGAGGCAGGAGGATCACTTGAACCTGGGAGGCAGAGGTTGCAGTGAGCCCAGATTGTGCCACTGCACTCCAGCCTGGGCGCTAAGAGCAAAACTCTGTCTCAAAATAAATAAATAAATAAATAAATAAATAAATAAATAAATAAATAAATAAATAAATAAATGAAAAGAAATGGGGGTCTGTAGCTCAGTAAAGATGTTTGGTGAGGGGATAAGGAACCTGCTTCACAGCGCCCTCTTGTGAGCTGACCAATTCTTCCTTTAGGAAAAAAATCTAGTGAGCCCAGCCAATGGCATCAGCTGCCCTGACACTGTGCAAAGCACTTGATACTTGTACCTTCATTTAATCCTGACAGAATACTGAGAAAAGTTGGGGAGTGGGTGGAGGTGGTGATCAGGAAGGCGAAGGGAACCCCCTTCACAGAGGAGGAACCTGAAGCACCCAGGGCAGTGATGAAGCTGAGGTTCAGGGGCCCTGGCCTCGTCCTAGGTACCTGTGACCCAGGTTCTCCCAGCCCAGCGCATGCCCTCCAGGGACAATTCACAACCAGATGTTGACAAAGAGCACTGATGTCTGGATGTACTGAGGAGCCCATGCTGACTCTTGGTGTCCATATTTACATTATCTAAGTTCTTAAGTCACTCAGAAGATACTTACTGAGTTGGTCCAGGGCTGAGGGCGGCATAATTACTGTGGAAAGAACATTTAAGAAATATTAAAAAATAAAAATAAAAAGGACAGACCAAAGGCAAGATGCAGTTTCTTTATATCTAACAAAAAGCCTTAAACTGTTTTTAGGGTAGCCAGAATGTCCCAGTGATCTTTCATAAAGAATCTTACTTGATGTAATTTATTTTGGGAACTGAATGGTTATCAGCCATAAACCTAACCATAATTAGCACCCCACCCCAACAGAGCAATTCTGGGATAAATCCCAGCACCATTTTCACAGTAACACTAGCTTCTGACTCCCACATGCAAAGTAAGTACTGTTGAAGGCTACAGCATTGCAGACTTAGGGCAGGAAAAGTTACTATTCAAATAAAAACAAGCACATACTCTTCCCTCCTTTCTCCACATCTGACCTGTCATTAGGCCCTGCTAGCATGGACACAGAGAAGCAGCGGTACTGTGTGGAGAAGCGGTTTTGGAAGACCCTGGGAATCGGGTGGTCGAACATGTTGAAAGAGAACTGGAAGGAGGAAAGAGAAACAAGTATTAAAACAAAGGTACATTTCTTCATGTCAAAAGCCAAAACATGTCAGAGTAATTAATGCTACTAAACATTGTCAGAGAACACAATGTACTGAAATCTTCAATGTAATCTTACTAAACACAAAACAGGCCATGCCAAGCCCGTCCTGAACCTTTTTCAGGGCTGTGCTCCCATCTTCATCCTCAGGATCAAGGCCCAACCTCTTGCATACCTCAGAGACTTGTATTGACAGCCCCACAGACTCTTGCCTGGGCTAGTTCCTCTGCCTTGAACATTTTTCCTATTATCATTAATCTAAACAATATTTGTTAATTGAAACATCTCTTTATTGAGTGCCTACTGTCTCCCAAGCTCTGACATGAGCACAAGGGAAGCACCACTCTAGTGATGTCTGTCCACTAACAAAATAGATACGACTCTGTGGTGAAATAGATACCACCCTGTCCTGGTGAAAATGACACTCAAAGCAAGAGAGATATACACTCGAAGCAAGGGACACACACACATGTGTGTCTGGCAGTTCTGAAGACAAGCAGCAAGGTAAGTAGACACAGGGCTCCTGGGAATGCTATTTTAAATAGGTGGTTGGGAAGGGACTCTGCACAAAGACCTGAATGCTATGAGAGGGAGCCAGGCAAAAAATAGGGAAAGACATTCCAGGCAGCAGGAAGAACAGGTACCCAGTGGTTGCACCCCTTCCCCTGGGTTCCAATTACCATCCTTTCTTTCCCCAGGAAGCCTCTCTTGCTCTGCTGAGGGTGAGGTCTAGTGCCCCTCCAGTGTGCTCTCACAGCACAAAGTAGGTACATGTCACACTATGTTGTGATGCTTTCTTACAGCAACAAGCAAAGCTAAAACATGATGCCATTAAAAAGATCCTAGATCTTAAACTGTAGACTAAGATGAGGCTTAGCAAACATGTATCAATTTGAAGGTTTTCTCAAAGTACAGTATTCCTCCCACCACCCCCCCATATCCACAGGGGTATGTATACATTCCAACATCCCCAGTGGACGCCTGAAACCACAGATAATACCAAAACCTATATATACTATGTTTTTTTCTTATAGATATCTACAATAAAGTTTAATTTATAGGCTGGGTGTGGTGGCTCACGCCTATAATCCCAGCACTTTGGGAGGCAGAGGCAGGTGGATTACCTGAGGTCAGGAGTTTGAGACCAGCCTGGCCAACATAGTGAAACCCCCTCTCTACTAAAAATACAAAAATTAGCCGGGCGTGGTGGTACACGCCTGTAATCCCAGCTACTCAGGAGGCTGAGGCAGAAGAATCGCTTGAACCCAGGAGGCGGAGGTTGTAGCGAGCCGAGATCGTGCGACTGCACTCCAGCCTGGGCAACAGAGCAAGACTCTGTCTCAAAAAAAAATTTTTTTTAATTTATAAATTAGGCACAGTAAAAGAAATAAGGCGTGATGAGGGAGTACAGGTGTTAAAAGCTGTGTAACAGGAAATGTACCAGCAGGTATTAGCTTCCATCGTTATCATTACCGAACACAACACCGCTGTACAGATCCGAAGGCACGAACCTGTAGGCACGGAGCTCACGGAACTGGGGCAAGAGCTGGGTGTCCCCCAACAGTGGGAATGCCCGCTACGGATTCTCCCCGGGGAGCGCCTGATTCTGTTCCCATCCCCAGCAACCTTGCAACTAACTTTGGGTTTCTGGAAACCTGTTGCGCGTCCAGCACTTGGTAAACCCGTGAATGAACACAAACCTCCCTTTCTTTCGTGAAGGAGGGCAAGTCCGGCTGAGACGGAATGCGAGCCACGTTCAGGACCGGCGGACGCGACCACAGGCGGTTAGTGGTCAAGGGTCCTGCTTGTGCCCGGTGCGGCCCATGAGCCGGCAGGCCGGACTCGGGCCCGGGTGACTCGGCACCTCCGCCGCCGCCCCGCCCCGCCCCGCCGGGCCCTACCTCAAGCCCCGGGCCAAGGCCCCAGCCCCCGCCCGCTGCCCGTCAGCGCTTACCATGATGGACACCACCTCGCAGACTCCGCTTCTCTCGGGCAATGCAACGAAGGAACCCCACCGACCGCTCTCCTAGCCGCCGCCGCCGCTGCGCCAAGCCGGTACGCCCCAGAGGCTCACCGGAAGTGCCGGACCCGAGACCCGGAGGGGGGTGCCCGGGACAAAGCGTCGGCTGCAAAAGAGAAAAGGCCAGGCGAAGACGCTAGGCTCTAAAACATCCTCAGCAGAAGCACTAAAATGCCGTTTCGTGATTTATTTCCCCGTTTATGGGTATTTTTTAAAGTTATTTTAAATTACGTGTTGATAGTATTCCCCTCCAGACGAATTTAGTAGGGCCTATTGTCCTTACGACTACACTACCCACAATGCACTACCCAGAATGCCTCTGCTTCAGCCATCGAGGACTCGGGCGGAACTAAGCTACAAATCCTTCTTCAAACCACACCAAAAATCTATTGCAAACGTAAATGCTGCCCCATTCGGTATGTGACTGAGTTTAATGTATGGCTAGACGTATACTTTCCCTGAGGGTTCCCAGTGGGAGGCAGTAGGTTTCTCTTCCCAAAGTAAAGATGTCCGCCGTGCGTCGCGTTTCTGGGTAAGAGCGAGTCAGAGTTGAAGGGGGGCAACAGTGTTTGCGTTCGGCCTCAGAGGTGACGCTTCTTTGGGGGCGGGCTGGAGTTTTCTAGCCGTGAATGGCAGAGTGCTAATGGCCGCCTCCAATGTGGCCCAATCAGAAAGAAAGGAAGGCTGGGAACTAAGAAGCTATTGGTTGGTGATCCCTGGACCAATCGGAGGAGCCGTGATTTGGCGGGAGTCTTGACCGCCGCCTGGGCTCTTGGTACCTCAGCGCTAGCGCCAGGCGTCCGGCCGCCGTGGCGATGTTCGTGTCCGATTTCCGCAAAGAGTTCTACGAGGTGGTCCAGAGCCAGGTGACGCCAAGGCCTTGCCGGTGGGGAAGGGATGAGGGGGAGCGGCCGTGGGTGACCGGGAGGCAGGGGAGAGCCGGGGTTCGGGTCGCCGCGTTCAGCCGGTCTGCTCTTCCCCCATAGAGGGTCCTTCTCTTCGTGGCCTCGGACGTGGATGCTCTGTGTGCGTGCAAGATCCTTCAGGTGAGTTCTGCGGACCCTAGGAGGGCGGGGCCGGCCCGAGAGGTGAGGGTGCTGCGTGGGGGCGCAGGGCGGGCCGAGTGTCAGGACGGGGGCTGAGGGCTTAGGGCTTAGGGTGGGAGAGGGAGCAGGGCAGGAGGTGAGCAGCAAGTGAGAGGAGCGAGACTCGGAGGAGAGGTTGCCTCCCTGTCCCAACGGTATGGGGTGGGATAAAGGATTAAGTAAAAGGTAAAGAGACTGGTTTGTATTTTTGCAATAAGCTATTAATTTTAATAGGTGAACAAAGCAGTTACATTTGGGGGAAACTTTGGATCTGTAGTGGCCTCTCAAATGGGGGATTTGAGAGAGAGGAATCTGTGACAACTGTGGGTATAGTCGTGTCATAGGTGTTGCTGGCAATATGGGAGCCCCTAGTCTATTAGGGAAGATCGTTAGTTTGGTTTTGAATAGGGCATAGTATTTATGTTGTTTTGGTCAGGCCCTTGGATCAGGAACTTTTCAGAAGGCCTGGAAGTTAAATCAGCATTTCTCCCCGATGTTTTACTTTGGTAATTTGCAAAATTCACAGAATGGTGTGGTAAACGCTCATATCCCTAGCACCTAACTTTTCCTGTAAGCATTTCACTAACTTTAATGTTATCCCGTGTCTTTTGTCTCTCAACCAGTCTAATCTTCCTCAGTTTCTTTTCAAGGTAAATTGCTAATGTCCTAAATAAGATAGGCTTTGAAAACACTCTCTCTCCAGGCCTTGTTCCAGTGTGACCACGTGCAATATACGCTGGTTCCAGTTTCTGGGTGGCAAGAACTTGAAACTGCATTTCTTGAGCATAAAGAACAGGTATTGAAGATGCATTTTAGAATAACGTGGCTTTTTACTCAATTGTAATTTCTTGACACAGCATTCTGTTTCCACGATAGATTAAGTGTGTATTTAAATATCAGCTACATTAGGCAGTATGGAAGAGAAAAACATGCTGTATATACTGGTGACTTACGCCCAAGTTGTAGAAGCAAAATTGACAGCAAAAAAAGATAATGAATGTGTATAGCCCCAACTTTGAACTTGTTTTGCAGAAATTTGATTGTAAGGTGCTTGGAATCTAGCAGTTTTTAATATGGTCTAGTTAAAATTATTTTATTTTATTTTGGTTTACTTATTTTTTTTTTATTTTTTTTGAAATGGAGTCTGGCTCTGTCGCCCAGGCTGGAGTGCAGTGGCACCATCTCAGCTCACTGCAAGCTCGGTCTCCTGGGTTCATGCCATTCTTCTGCCTCAGCCTCCTGAGTAGCTGGGACTACAGGTGCCCGCCACTACACCCGGCTAATGTTTTTGTATTTTTAGTAGAGACGGGGTTTCACCATGTTAGCCAGGATGGTCTCGATCTCCTGACCTCGTGATCTGCCCACCTCCGAAAGTGCTGGGATTACAGGCATGAGCCGCCACTCCCAACTTTTATTTATTTATTTTTGAGACAGAATCTCGCTCTGTCACCCAGGCTGGAGTGTCATGGTGCAATCTTGGCTCACTGCAACCTCCGCCTTCTGGGTTCAAGCGATTCTCCTGCCTCAGCCTCCTAACTAGCTGGGATTACAAGTGCCCACCACCACGCCTGGCTAATTTTTGTATTTCTAGTAGAGACGGGGTTTCGCCACATTGGCCAGGCTGGTCTCAAACTCCTGACCTCAAGTGATCCGCCTGCCTCAGCCTCCCAAAGTGCTGGAATTAGTTAAAATTATTTTAGAATACACTACTATTTTATATTATTTCTCTGAGAAAATGCATCCTGGTTTCCAACTTAAAATCCAGGAATAAATTTAAACAATAGATGCCAGGATTCCTCCCATCTCTGCATGGGGCCAAATGAGAGATGGAACATTGTACACCCCACAGAGAGGGGATGGGACATGGAAGAGGGTCCCTGGAGTCCCTAGCCATATCTAGGATTGTTTTGGCAGAGACAAATTCTCTCTTGGTGTTCCTGTTATTATGTCAAGGACCTGCACCAGCTTGGTATTCATAAGGAAAGAACATGCCATAGTGATAGAGTATGATAAAGGACTTAATATGTAAGTACCCATAAAGTATTTGCTAAAAACTTAAACCTGTACAATGCCATCAGCCTGGAGAGGCACGCAGCATAGTACTGTGAGGTCTGGAGAGACACGGTCACGTACTTGAAGTCTTGGTCTGCTTCTCATTAGTTTCTTGAGCCTGTCCATGAGACTTGGGCTTGCTGAGTCTCAGCGTGCTCTGGGAGCCCCAGGGCCCACCCTGCTGTGTCACCATGCTAAAGCACTTAGCATGCCAGCCTGGCCGTTTTTTGGAGTCCCTTGCCACGTGGGCCTCGCCACATGTCGGGGACGTAGTGAGTTTAAGCAGAACAACTCAGAGGCTTAGTGATGAAGGGAAAGGGGCCTCCTCGATATAGCTACTTTACAATATCTTCCTTTTTTTCCAGTTTCGTTATTTTATTCTCATAAACTGTGGAGCTAATGTAGACCTATTGGATATTCTTCAACCTGATGAAGACACTATATTCTTTGTGTGTGACACCCATAGGCCAGTCAATGTCGTCAATGTATACAACGATACCCAGGTACTTTTTGTGCTATGCCCTCAAACTGTCTGTACTTTTTATGCCATGTACAATGTCTCACCTGGTGTTCTTGGTAAGGCATGTGTCTGACTACCCTGTGGGACTGGGAACAGCCTGAACACAAAAACTTGGTCTTTGTCATCTTTTTTTTTTTTTTTTTTAAAGAGATAGGCTGGAGTACACTGGCACAATCATGGCTCACTGCGCCTCAAACTCCTGGGTTCAACTGACTCTTCCTGCCTCAGCCTCCTTAGTAGGTGGGACTACAGGCACACGCCACCACGCCCAGCAAATATTTGTTGTTATTTTTGTTGAAATGGAGTCTTGGGCCAGGCGCGGTGGCTCACGCCTGTAATCCCAGCACTTTGGGAGGCCGAGGCGGGCGGATCACGAGGTCAGAAGATTGAGACCATCCTGGCTAACATGGTGAAACCCTGTCTCTACTAAAAATACAAAAAATTAGCCGGGCGTAGTGGTGGGCGCCTGTAGTCCCAGCTACTCAGGAGGCTGAGGCAGGAGAATGGTATGAACCCGGGAGGCAGAGCTTGCAGTGAGACGAGATCGTGCCACTGCACTCCAGCCTGGGCGACAGAGCAAGACTCCGTCTCCAAAAAAAAAAGAAAAGAAAAGAAAAATCAGCCTGGAGTTGCTTTTAGACAGGAGTTTTAGTCACTTAGGGGTTACACATCTTCATGTCGTATATCAGAGACCAAGTTGTGGGGCGTTCATTTTATTGGTGTATGATATAAGAGGATGCTGTGTTTCCAGACTTAAGTAGACTAGATGGTTCTCAATTGTTTTCAGATTTTCATAATTTCTGCATACCACGTGTGGTGTAACTCTGGTGCTTCACTGGTAATGAAAACAAGAGAATTCCTTAGAAGCCTGGAACTCTTGTTAAATAGGTAGCTATTTGTATGAACAGGAAACTGAGTCAGCTTATTAGGAAATGATAAGACTCTGCAGAAGAACATATTGTATAGTTTTCCGTAGAAAGAGGAGAGGCTTAATTCCTTTTTGTTTTGAACTTAGATCAAATTACTCATTAAACAAGATGATGACCTTGAAGTTCCCGCCTATGAAGACATCTTCAGGGATGAAGAGGAGGATGAAGAGCATTCAGGAAATGACAGCGATGGGTCAGAGCCTTCTGAGAAGCGCACACGGTTAGAAGAGGTGAGTTGGGGTCTTTCACAGTAATCCCGGAGAAACTTGCACTCCCAAAGGTCAGAGGTCATCCTGAAGCCTGCCAGGCCGAGGGCAGTGGGAAGTGGAGAAGTTAGCAGGCATGGATGCTGACCCTGGGCTCTGACCTGCTGTCCCCTGGTTATGTGGCCTCAGGCAGGTTACTGGACTTCCCTAAATAGTGGCTTATCTGTCCAATAGGATCCTGTCAGAAGAAATGAAGTTTAAGACAGCTCAGCTCTGCAGCTAGATAGCAAAAAAATAATGTAGAGAAGCAATAAATAGTGCAACCCCCACCCCTTCCTTTTCTACTGTCTTCTAGCATCACTTACTGTGCAGTCACTGCAGAGGAGCAATGTGGGTCTGCATCCCTTGGCCAGGCCCAGTCCCAGACAATTACTCCAGGGGAGGTATCTTTCATGTGGAGATACAAATGGTTTTCACCAGGTGGACCTTGGGTCTGAGCTGCTTAGTGATCTGGGGCTGGGCCCAGTGGCCTACCCACCACTACAGCTTCTGCAAGATGTAAAATCACAGGCAGAAGGTGGTTGTTCCCATAGCACGAAGGGCCATGTGATGCTTTTGAAGATGCCCTCTGGCTCCTGATCTTGGTGTGTGACCTAGAATTTGCCCCCATAATGTTCTAGGGTCTTCCCTTCATCCTCAGCCTGACATTTCCCAGTAATGTGCTTTTGGGAAGCCTTTCTGAGCCATATTTGAGATGTTCAAGACATTCTCCATTTGGGGAAGGGGCAATGCCCTTCAAACTGAGGCATGCTTCTCTCTTCTTTCTCACCTTTGTCACCCCTTTCACTAGGTTTGGGTGTCTCATAGGGAACCTCTTGGACCTACTCTTATATTTTCTTACCTCTTACCCAGCTTTTTGTTCTATTTTTTGGAAGACCTTTTTTTTTTTTTTTTTTTTTTCTTTTTTTTTCCCCCCAGACAGGGTCTCTCTCTGTTTCCCAGGCTGGCCTCAAACTTCTGGGCTCACTCGATCTTCCCACTTCAGCCTCCCAAGTAGCTGAGACTAAGCACATGCCACTACACTCAGCTTGGTCTTTATCTTCTAATCTTTGATTTGTGAGGAGTCCTTTTTGTTCTCTGAATGTTTTTTTTATATAGCATTCTTTTAACTATTGATGAGCTGCATTTCACTGGTTCCCAAATGTCAGTATCCAATGGGATTTCCCGGGAAACAGTCATGTTCTATGGATAAGTCTTGGAATTTTCCACTCTGACTAATAAACAAATATTTTTTAAGCACTTACTATATGCCAGGTACCAGTTAGGCCCTGGGGTGCGGGGATGAGAGCAAAGTCCTGCCTTTGCAAAGCTTTCCATTGTGGGAGACAGATACTGATCATGTAAATGAACACAATTAGGGACAGCTTTCAGGTACCAAACATGAGTTAGTGGGGGATGGAGCCAGGAGGATTCCTGGGCAGAGCATCCATAGACCCTGCGGCTCTGAGGTGGGAAGGAAAGTTTCAAGGAAGGCTCGGCCAGCAGTGCCAAAGGAACAGGCAAATGAGAACAGACCAGTGGGTTTGGCAACAAAGAGAAGGAGTCTTGATGAGATACAAGAAAATATCAGTGTTTCCTTTTACATACTTAACACATCAATTTGGAATCAGTGTTTGTAAATGTTTAACATAATATTCATGGAATGTAATAGGCATAATTTCCCACCAAGTTTTTATTTTGAGATTTTTTGAAATATGTACAGTGGTTGAAAGGATAGTACAGTGAATATCCATATACCTTCAATCTAGAGTCAACAGTGGATCATGACTGTAGGCGGTCTCAGCTACTTGGGAGGCCAAGGCAGGAGGATTGATGAAGCCCAGGAATTCGAGAACAGCCTGGGCAACATGAAGAGACCCTGTGTCAAAAAAAACAAAAACAGTTTTTCACATTTGCCACATTTGCTTTCTCTCTATGTATTCTTTTTTCTGTATCATTTGAGAATAGGTTGCAGAAACTGTGATATTCTTTTTTTTTTTTTTATTTTTTTTTCTTGAGATGGAGTCTCACTCTGTCACTGAGGCTGGGGTGCAGTGGCACGATCTTGGCTCCCTTCAACCTCTGTCTTCTGGGTTCAAGTGATTCTCCTGCCTCAGCCTCCCAAGTAGCTAGGATTACAGGCATGCACTGCCACACCCAGCCAGAAACCATGATATTCTACACATTCTTTCATAAGCAGCTCCTAAGAATAAGGACATTCTTCCCCATAAACACAATGCCATTGTCATACATAAGAAATGAATAATATCCTAATATCATGTAATATTCGGCCCATATTCAGGTCTCTTTAATTGTCCTCAAAATATATTTTGCAGCTATTTTTATTTCTGAACTATTCTCCAATCAAGGTTAACACGTTTAGCTATTTCTCTTTACTGTCTTTTTTTTTTTTTTTTTTTTTTTTTTTTTGAGACGGAGTCTTTCTCTGTCCCCCAGGCTGGAGTGCGGTGGCGCGATCTCAGCTCACCGCAACCTCCACCTCCTGGATTCACGCCATTCTCCTGCCTCAGCCTCCCGAGTAGCTGGGACCACAGGCGCCCACCAACACGCCCGGCTAATTTTTTTGTATTTTTTAGTAGAGACGGGGTTTCACGGTGTTAGCCAGGATGGTCTCGATCTCCTGACCTCGTGATCCACCCGCCTCGGCCTCCCAAAGTGCTGGGATTACAGGCTTGAGCCACCGCGCCCGGCCTCTCTTTACTGTCTTAACCTAGAACCGTACCTTACCTCTTTTTTTCTTTCGTTTTGTTTTTAATGACATTGGATACCAGTCCTCTTTTCTAATATTTACTACTACTTGTTTCTTCATGGAGTACTTCAACTTGCTTCTCTATCCCTGCATTTTCTATGATCTGTAAATTAGGTCTAGAGTGTTGATTTTAACAACATAAAGCATTCTTGAGAAGAATACTTTTTATATGATTACAACCTGTGCATGATTTATAACTAAGTATGTGTATATTAGAGGTATATATATTTTTTTTGAGACAGAGTCTCGCTCTGTCGCCCAGGCTGGAGTGCAGTGGCGCAGTCTCGGCTCACTGCAAGCTCCCTGGTTCATGCCATTCTCCTGCCTCAGCCTTCCAAGTAGCTGGGACTACAGGTGCCCGCCACCACGCCCAGCTAATTTTTTTGTATTTTTAGTAGAGATGGGGTTTCACCGTGTTAGCCAGGATGGTCTTGATCTCCTGACCTCGTGATCCTCCTGCCTCGGCCTCCCAAAGTGCTGGGATTACAGGTGTGAGCCACTGTGCCCGGCCGCTTTTTAGAGGTATATTCTTAGAAATATTTTTACCAGCCTGGCGTTGGTGGCTCAAGCCTGTAATCCCAGCACTTTGGGAGGCCGAGGTGGGCAGATCACCTGAGGTCAGGAGTTTGAGACCAGCCTGACCAACATGGAGAAACCCTGTCTCTACTAAATACAAAAATTAGCCAGGAGCAATGGCAGATGCCGGTAATCTCAGCTACTCGAGAGGCTGAGGCAGGAGAATTGCTTGAACTTGGGAGGCAGAGGTTGCAGTGAGCCAAGATCACACCACTGCACTCCAGCCTGGGCGACAGAGCAATACTCTGTCTCAAAAAAAAAAAAAAAAAAAGAAAATATTTTTACCAGACTGGACAACATAGCAAGACACTGTCTCTACAAAAAAATAAAAATTAGCCAGGCATGGTGGCACGGTCCCATAGGCCCAGCTACTTGGGAGGCTAGAGTGGGAGGATGCCTTGAGACCAGGAGGTTGGTTGAGGCTGCAGTGATCCATGATCACATCACTGCACTCCAGCCTGGGCAACAGAGCAAGACCTCATCTCTTAATGAAATATTTTTATCAATAGGGGTGCACATTCAAAGAGGTTTAGAGACAATAGTTTATAAATAATTATTTTAAGGAGTTCTGCTATAGGCCAGGTGTGGTGGCTCACGCCTGTAATCCCAGCACTTTGGGAGGCTGAGGCGGGTGAATCACGAGGTCAAGAGATTGAGACCATCCTGCTAACACGGTGAAACCCCATCTCTACTAAAAATACAAAAAATTCCCCGGGCATGGTGACAGGCACTTGTAGTCCCAGCTACTCAGGAGGCTGAGGCAGGAGGATGGCATGAATCCTGGAAGGAGAGCTTGCAGTGAGCTGAGATCCACCACTGCACTCCAGCCTGGGCAACAGAGCAAGACTCCGTCTCAAAAAAAAAAAAAAAAATTCTGCTATAAAGAAAAGGTGAGACATGGGGTCAAGAATCATTTTTGCTTGTCTTTTAAAGGTTGGATGTTAGAGCTGGACCCCAGCAAAGATGAGATTCCGCTATAAAAATAACCATAATTATACTTAATCTATAGGTGCTATAATATCGTGGCTCAGGTCACGGGTTTCAAATTTTGTATCTGCTATAACAGCTTTGTGACTGTAGGCAAGTGACTTAACCTCTGTGTGCCGTTGTAAAATAAGGAGAATAACTAGACTTAATTGTTTTGGCTCCTACTGATGTTTAACAAATTACTCCAGAACCTAGCACCTTAAAACAACCTTTTCCTTATGCTCATGGATTTTGTAAGTTAGGAATTTGGGCAGAGCCCAGCGAGGATGACATTTTTTTGCTCTGTGATATCTGGGCCCTCAGGTGGGGACTCAATGGTTAAGAACTGGAAGCATGGCTCAGACACCTGCTGGGAAGGCTCCAAACCAGGACTACTGAGCCAAGCACCTGCAGGGTCTTTCCATTGCATGTGACTTCCTTACAACATGACTGCTCAGGCTTCCAGCATGAATATTCCAGTCACCCAGGCAGCCACTGCATGGCTCTCCCGACCAGCCTTGGAGTACCTCAGCATCCTGTAGCCACAAGGGAGGGGACAGGACCCCACCATGCATTGTGGCAGGGTCAAAGAAGTCTCAGGCTGTGGGAATTTTGTTACTTTATTGAGGCATAATGTCTACACAATTCACTAGGTGGTACAATTCAATGAGATTTAACAAATGTATAAAGATGCAACCACCATCCCACCATGATAGAGAACAATTCCATTACCCGCAAAAAGTTTCCTCACCAGGACCATGGCTTTTTTTTAATTAAAGTTTTTCTTTTGAGATAATTATAGATTCACATGTAGTTGTAAGAAGTAATATAGAGAGATCACTTATATACTTTGCCCAGCTTCCCCCAGTGGTAAAATCCTGTAGTATAGTATCACAGTCAGGATGGGAGGCTGAGGCAGCGGATTGCTTGAGCGCAGGAGTTGGAGACCAGCCTGGGCAAAATGGCAAAACCCTGTCTCTACAAAAACTACAAAAATTACCCAGGTGTGGTGGTGCACACCTATGGTCCCAGCTACTCAGGAGGCTGAGGTGGAAGAATCACCTGAGCCCAGTAAGTCGAGGCTGCAGTGAGCTGTGAGCGCACGACTGCATTCCAACCTGGGCAACAGTGTGAGACTATTTCTAAAGAAAAGAAAGTCTCCTTTCTAAATGTATAAATCATGTGATTTTTCAGTTGGCACTCTAAAGGTTAGAAATCACTGTGAAAGTTCTGCCAGAAACTGAATATGTCTATTCCATATATGTATTCAGAAACCGCCAAAATAACCCATGGGTATTGCTTAAAAAAAAAAAAAAAGAAAAAGATACAGAACATTTCCACTGTAAGGATCCCTCTGTTGCCCTTTTATAGCCACACCCACTTGTCTACTGCCTGGTAACCACTAGAGAGCTCCATTTTTGTAATTTCACTTCAACAATATTATGGAAATGGAAATGGAATTATACAGTATGTAGCCTTTTGGGATTGGCTTTTTTTCGCTCTGCATAATTCTTGGAGATTCATGCATGTTTGCTTGTATCAATGGCTCATTCCTTTTTTCGTCCATCAGCATTGTGCACTTTTCAGTGTATACATTTTCTGTTTTTGTTAGATTTATACCTATATAAAAACAAACAATTTTTATTATTTCTACGTACTAGCCATAAATACATGGACACCAAAATTTAAAATACAATATCATTTGCAGTCAGTCAAAAAAATACATACTCTGCTGTTGTTGGGTAGAGTGTTTTAGAAATGTCACTTACATACTGAGAGTTGGTGGTGGTGTTGAGTTCTGTTGGCTTGCTGCTTTTCTGGCTAGTAATACTTTCAACTCTTCAGAAAGGGACATTGAAGACCCCAACTCTGATTATAGATTTGTTTGTTTCGCCTTTCAGTTCTATCACTTTTTACTTCACGTATTTATAGCTTTCTTGTGCACACACATTTAGGATTGTGGTGTCCTTTTGGTGGATTGACCCTTTCATTCACTTAGTGTCCCACTCTGTCTCTGGTAATTTGCTTTGCTCTGAAGTGTGATTTATCTGATATTAATATTGCCACTCCTGCTTTCCTTTGATTAATGTTTACATGATATATCTTTTCACATTCTTTAGTTTCATTCTGCCTGTATTGTTACATTTGCAGTGAATTTTTTAAAACAGCATACAGTTGGGTCATATTTTTAAATCATGTTTTTTAAAGCCATTCTCTATGTCTTAATTGATAAACTTAGCTCACTTACATTTATTTTAGTTATTGACATGTTAGGGCTTAAGTCTGACATTTTCTGTTTCCTGGTCTCTGTTTTTTTTTATTCTATTTTCTTTTTCTTTTTTCTTTTTTATTTTTTTGAGATGGAGTTTCGCTCTTGTTGCCCAGGCTGGAGTGCAGTGGCGTGATCTTGGCTCACTGCAACCTCTGCCTCCCAGGTTCAAGCGATTCTCCTGCCTCAGCCTCCCGAGTAGCTGGGACTACAGGCACGTGCCACCACACCCAGCTAATTTTTTGTATTTTTAGTAGAGATGGGGTTTCACCTTGTTGGGCAGGCTGGCCTCAAACTCCTGACCTCAGGTGATCCGCCCACCTCAGCCTCCCAAAGTGCTGGGATTACAGGCGTGAGCCACTGCATCCAGCCTGTTTTCTTTCTTTTTCTTTCCTCTAGTGTTTGTGAGTCTATCTCCTTGTATAGATTTTTTTAGTGGTTGTTTCAGGTGATTACATTACATATCCATAACTTATCACAGTTTACTGGTATCATTTTACCAGTTGAGTCACATGTAGAAACCTTGCCTTCTTTTTTTTTTTTTTTTTTTTTTGAGGTGGAGTCTCACTTTGTCACCTAGGCTGGTGTGCAGTGGCACAATCTCAGCTTACTACAACCTCCACCTCTCGGGCTCAAGCAGTACTCCTGCCTCAGCCTCCCGAGTAGCTGGGACCCCAGGTGTGCGCCACCATGCCCGGCTAATTTTTGTCTTTTTAGTAGAGATGGATTTCACTATGTTGGCCAGGTTCATCTCAAACTCCTGACCTCAGGTGATCCACCTGCCTCAGCCTCCCAAAGTGCTGGAATTACAAGCATAAGCCACTGTGCCTGGCCTTGTCTTCTCTTAATGTCTTTTACTCTGCCCCATTTATAATATAATTTTCTTAAATATTTCCTCCACATATACAGTGTTATAATTTTTACTTCAGTAATTAAGCATAATTACAAACTCAAGAGGATAAGTAAGGAAAGCCTATTGTATTTACCTCATTTTTGCTTATTGTATTTTTTTCTTCCTTTCCAGTATTATAAGGTTTCTTTTCCATTTCCTTTCTATTTAAGAGTCTCCTTTAACCTTTCGTTTAGGGGAGAGCTGCTGGAGATAAATTCCCTTAGTTTTCCATCTTTGAGAATTTATTGATTTTTTTTTGTTGTTGTTGTTCCTAAAAGATACTTTTACTGGATGTAGAATTCTGGGTTAATACTTCTTTTCTTCCAGCATTTGGAAAATACTGTGCCACTTACTCTGGCTGCCGTGATTTCTCATGAGAAATCGTCTGTCATTCAGGCTTTTTCCCTATCATGAAAGTCTCATTTTTCTTTGGCTGTTTTTGAGATATTTTGGTTTTGTTTGAGTGTTCAGAAGTTTAATTAGGATGTTAGGATGTGTCTTGGTGTGGATTTGTGTCTATCCTATTTGTTTCTCTTATTTTTTTGAGACAGAGTCTTGCCCTGTCGCCCAGGTTGGAATGCAGTGGCACGATCTCAGCTCACTGTAACCTCTACCTCCCATTACCCAGCTTCTTGAATCTGCAAGTTTATGTCTTTTTTTTTTTTTTTTTGAGGCAGAGTCTCACTCTGTCGCCCAGGCTGGAGGACCTGCAACCTCTGCCTCCTGGGTTCAAGCAATTCTGCCTCAGCCTCCTGAGTAGTTGGGATTATAGGCATGTGCCACCATGCCTGGCTACTTTTTTTGTATTTTTAGTAGAGATAAGGTTTTTCCATGTTGGCCAGGCTGGTCTCAAACTCCTGGCCTCAAGCAATCTGCCTGCCTCGGCCTCCCAAAGTGTTGGGATTACAAGTGTGAACCACCACACCCAGCCAGCAGCTTTTGCCAAATTTTCAGCCATTATGTCTTCAAGTGTATTTTGAGTGCACCCTCTTTCTCCTCCTTCAGGGCACTGATGACGTGAATGTTAGCTCTTTTGTTGTAGCCCCACAAGTCCCAGAGGTTCTAGTTTTTTTGGTCTATTTTTTCTCCGTTGTTCGGATTGGGTAATTTCTGTCTTTCTGCCAGTTCACTAATTCTTCCCTCTGTCCCCTTCATTCTGTTCTCGAGCCTATTTGCTGAGTTAATATTCCAGTTGTATTTTTCAGTTTTAAACTTTTTTCTTCATATATATATATATATTTTTTTTTTTTTTTCTTTCTTTCTTTCTTTCTTAAACTTTGTTTAGAACACTTGTCTCTTCTTTAGATCTCTTATTTCTTTGCTGAGGCTTCCTGGCTTTCATTTGTTTCAATTGTTTGTCATTGCTCGTTGAAGCATTTTTATGATGGTGCTTTAAAATCTTGGGCAGATAATTCTAACAACTCTGTCATCTTGATGTTGGCATCGGTGGGTTGTCTTTTTTCATTCATTTTGAGATCATCCTAGTTCTTGGTATGATGAGTGATTTTCAAGTGAAACCAGGAGATTTTTGTATTATGTGATGAGATTTCGTGTCTTCTTTAAGTCTTCTGTTTTAGTTGGCTTTCTCTGACATGGCTCTGGCAAGGAGAGTGAGTGATGCCAGGTAGAGGTAAAAGATCAGGTTCCCCACCTGATGTCTATCACCTGGGGCAGTGAAGGTCCAGGCTTCCCACTTTGCTGCCTCTGATACCCTCCTAGCAGGGAGGGGAGGAATTTCTCATTACTGGAAGGTGGGGGTGGAAGTCTGGGTTCTCCCACCATTGGTTCTCCCACCCAGAGGTGGGGTATGGACTTGTCACCAACCAGCAGGGGTTGCAGTCTCAGTTCCCTCCTTGGCTTCTCTGATACCACCAGACAGAGGGCTTGGGGTGCCTTGCTACAGCTTCGCAAGGATGGGAGCCTAGGCTCCCACTGGGCCTTTGCTGGGGTGGATATGGATGTTCTTGGTGGTGTTGGCTAGAGTAGATGGGCTATTGCCTAAAAGCTTTCTGTCTTGGGAGGCTGCTCCTTCCTAGTCCTTTGACTAGACAGAGCAGGTTTTGTGGGGTTTTTTGTTTTGTTTTGTTTTTTTGTCTCCACCTGTTGGTATTTCTAGGTTGCTGGCTTTTCAGCTCCAAGTCTGGCATATATGAGCCAGAAGGAAAACTCAAGGAACACTGTGTTGTTCCTCATGTCCCAGAGTTCCTAACTGCTCTGACTTCACCTCTACCTTTCAGAGTCTTACTTTGTTTTTTTGTTGTTGTTGTTGTTTGTATGTTTCTGAGGCAGAGTCTTGCTCTGTTACCCAGGCTGGAGTGCAGTGGCACAATCTCGGCTCGCTGCTACCTCCACCTCCTGGGTTCAGGCAGTTCTCCTCCTCAGCCTCCCAAGTAGCTGGGATTACAGGCATGTGCCACCACGCCTGGCTAATTTTTGTATTTTAAGTAGAGACGGGGTTTTACCATGTTGGCCAGCTGGTCTTTAACTCCTGACCTCATGTGATCTGCCTGCCTCTGTCTCCCAAAGTGCTGGGATTACAGGCGTGAGCCACTGTGCCCAGCCTTACTTTGTTTGTCTGATCTATGATGTCGAAGGGTTTTCGGAATATTTAATGAATGTATGGGGAAAAACATATTTACTCCATTTTCCCAGAAGTAGGAGTCTCGGGACCATGGATTTCTAAACCTACCACATTATTCCATGCCTTTGTTGTGAAGATTAAACGAGGTTGTGCCTGTAACATTAGAATAGTTCCTAACGCATGATCGAATATAAGAAATTTAGCTGTCATCCATCCTGATGTGGAAGCTGGTACGAAGTGGATGTGAGCTTACCTTGGATCCCATAGTGCTGTGGGTGACAGCAGCTAGAGTGGATGAACACAGTTTTACCTGGAGCAGGTGCTTGGGAAGCCCCTACTCTTTCTGCCCATGGTGTCTGGAGAGCTGGGAGCCAGAAGGGGTCACAGCCATCCCTTGCCTCCATGCTTCTCTTCCGTAGGAACAGGGTGTGCTCGGGGCACTGGTGTGACCGTGTTCTCTCTCAGGGGTCTGGGCCTACTGACTTCTGCCAAATTGGAACCTTCTTGGGCTGTGGGGATAAATTCCTGGTGCATTTGCTCCACCTTTTGTTCTCTTTGTCCCTATATCAGGAGATAGTGGAGCGAACCATGCGGAGGAGGCAGCGGCAAGAGTGGGAGGCCCGGAGGTGAGTCTGTGCTTCCAGCTGCTCCCAGCACCAGGAGCCCACTTGCCTCGGGGTCTGTAGTGCCATCCATACCTCTGACTTTCTGTCTCAGGATAATTCATTGAGTTTAGAACCTTTGGGCCAGTGGCTCTGGGAGTGAACCTGTGGCCGCTGCATTGGAGAAGAGCTCCAGGTTGTTCCCCGGTCCCATGAGTGACAGGACAGCCCCAAGGTCTCCCAGGTACATGCCATCCATTAGAGACCATGGCCCCGGCTCTTTATTTTTATCAAGTTTTTCCAATGTAGATACTTTGATTTACAAATTATTTATAAGAAGTGCGCTAAAATGAAAATATTGGAAAGGTTATTCTAGCTTGAAGTGAGCATGCAGCAGTGCCCTTGAGGTGGGTCCCAGGGGAAGCCCTTGCTGGATCTGTCATGGAAGGTCTCCCAGGCCATCCAGCTGATGTTCCCCCTGTTTCAGCTGAGGGCATGCACTCCTGCCACTGCCACAGGAGGAAGGCTGCCCCCTCGGATAAGGACAACGTAAGACAGGTGTGGTGGCTCATGCCTGTATTCCCAACACTTTGGGAGGCCCAGGCAGGAGAATCCAGGAGAGTTCAAGGCTGCAGTGAACTATGATTGTGCATTGCACTCCAGCCTGGGTGACAGAGCGAGACCTTATCTCTAAAAACAAACCAGGAAAGGATAATATAAAACCATTTCAGGAAGCATAAGGAAAGAAAAGTGAAAATAACCCATAATCACACTGCCTAATTCAAAGAGATTCTGGGTTTGGATCTCTATTCCTGGGTTATACATACTTGTGCATATTTTACATGATATACATCTGATTTTCCATCTTTCTACTTAATATAACCATTTAAAATAGTTCTGAACAGGCTTTCTAAACAGCCTAGTACTTAATTGGCAATTTCCCTTCTTTTTGAAATGTAGGTTACTTCCAATATTTTGCCATTATAAATAAGGCTTCAGTGACTTACTTTGTGCACACAGCAAGTTTTGTCTTGCTTTTTCCTTGGAATTGTAATTATGGGACAATTTCTCTGAATTGGAATTCTGAACTATACCTCTTTACATCATACATTGCCACTGGCAGTTTGTGTTAATTTCCCAACGTTATACATATACATTCTGCTAGAGTCAATAAGTGGCCAGGTGTTATGGCTCATGCCTATAATCCCAATACTTTGGGAAGCCAAGGTGGAAGGATTGCTTGAGCCCAGGAGTTTGAGACCAACCTGGACAACATAGTGAGACTTTGTCTCTATTAAAATTTTTTTTTTAAATTAGCTGGGTGTAGTGGCACATGCCCGTAGCCCCATCTACTTAGGAGGCTGAGTTAGGAGGATCACTTGAGCCCAGGATGTCAAGGCTGCAGTGAGCTGTGATCACACCACTGCACTTCAGCCTGGGAGACAGAGCAAGAACCTGTCTCAATAAAAAAAAAAACCAAGAGTCAATATGTGAAAACAAATAGTACCATGATTTAATTTGCATTTCATTGAATACTGTCAAGTTTAGCATTTTTCCAAAATATTTGGCTTCCTGTACTGCTACTTCCTGCTGAAGACCTGCATTTTATGTCATTACAGAAGAGACATCCTCTTTGACTACGAGCAGTATGAATATCATGGGACATCGGTAAGTATGAATAGGTGGAACTCACTATAAAGTTCTGACTCCAGGGGTCAGTGTCCTCAAATGTGAAGAAGAAACGTAGATTTTAGAGCCACAAAAGCCTGGTTTGAATCTGAGCTCCATGTCTTCCCCCTGTGTGACCTTGGGCAGGTGTTGCAAGCTCTCTAAGCCTTAAACACCTCCTCCTCTGTAAAGAGAATAATCCTCATTTCAGAGGTAATTATTAAGATGATCGTTTGCACCCAATAGGTGATCAAAGAAGAGCAGCGTTTATTTTTGTTCATCATCAAAAATACAGAATGAGTTTGTACCAGTCTCTGTGCGAGAAGATAAAACGCTATAGACTTATAACGGCCCATCAGTGTGTGTCTTTTACAAAACAGAATTTAGTGTAGAAAACCTACTATGTCGATAGTGTTGAGCAGAGCTCAAGGCCTTAAGGAGCCCTAGAAAATAAGTTTCAATAAAACATCCTGTATTTAGTCTTAGAATTTAATACTGGGACCTTGAACTCTAAGCACCATATTTCCAGTGTCCCTTTTATTGTCAAGGTTCCATTGTCCTTTGAAGGATCATCCTTTTGCTGTCTCTGCTCAGTCCTTGCAAATGGAAAATTCTAAGCAGTTGGTGGGGAGGGTGTTGATGCTCACTTAGAGAAGATACCTCCCTCCAGATATATGGGGCCAGTTCCCTTGGAAATTCTCTCCCTGGAGGAAGCCCGCATTTCATGGCAAAGGGGATCTTTGGGTCTTCTGGTCAGACGCCAGTCTTCCTCAAGGTCTTTTACCAAATAGAGATCCTCTGCTTATGGGAGTTAAATGCTCCAATGTGGACAGCCCTGTTGGAAAGACCCTCCTCACCAGAGGTGCTGAGGCCCCTCCCTCTTTAATATTCAAATAATTGGACCCAGGGCTCTGCCTCACCTGGCCTTCCTGGGAATGTGTTTGAGGATGCCAGCCAAGCAGGAGGAGTGTGCGGATGCAGAGCCAGGAAAATGATGGGGTCTCCTGGCCTTCGGGATTCAGTGCCTGCCTTGGGCATCACTCAGGAACACAGGGAGATGCAAAGAGGCCCCAGCCAGTGCTGCACCCGGGCTGCCCCTATCAAGTGAATTCTTCCCTTGCTACAGGATAAAGTATACAGACAGTAATGATTTTAGCTAGCAAAGGAGTTACTTTCAGTCCTCCTCTTCTGTTTAGTGTACTCATCCCACATGTCGGGCTGGAATCCACCCACATGCCCTGGCCAGGCAGACCCTCCATCCGCAGGGGTTTGCCAGGGCCCTTCTGGCTCAAGTCCAGCCTGGCTGCATGGCCCAGCCCCAGCACGTGCCCCTCCCACGAGCCTTAGACTTCTCTGCTTCCTTACAGTCAGCCATGGTGATGTTTGAGCTAGCTTGGATGCTGTCCAAGGACCTGAATGACATGCTGTGGTACGTAGCCCCTGCGGCAGCTGTGTGGGAGTGTTTGTTGCCTTGGTCAGTGCCACATAAGCAGCTCTGTCCTTCCACAGGGAGAGCGCTTCCCTTGTCCCCACCAGGAGTGTCAGATGCAGCCCCTTTCTGGGAATGTGTGTGATTTTGGTCTTTTTCCTAACTGTGAAGCTCTGGGAGCTTCACGCAAACATGGGACTTGGAGTGTTGGAGATGCAGAAGAAGAGAATACAGTACAGCTTCACCCTCCCCACTCCTGCTGCTCAGCCTGTACTCAGTAAATTCAAGTGGCAGGAGGAGTGTGAGGTTTGAAGGAGGCAGCCTTTGCAGTGGCTCACATCCTTAATCCTACTTCCGTAATCCCAGTACTTTGGGAGGCCGAGACAGGAGCATCACTTGAGTGCAGGAGTTTGAGACTAGCCTGGGCAATGAAGTGAAACCCTGTCTCAAAAAAAAAAAAAACTGGCCGGGTGTGGTGGCTCACCCCTGTAATCCCAGCACTTTGGAAGGTCAGGAATTCGAGACCCACCTGGCCAACATGGTAAAACCCTGTCTCTACCAAAAATAGAAAAAAAAAAAATTAGCCGGGCGTGGTGGTGGGTGCCCGTAATCCTAGCTACTCAGGAGGCTGAGGTAGGAGAATCGCTTGAATCCGGAAGGCAGAGGTTGTAGTGAGCCGAGACTGCGCCATTACACTCCAGCCTGGGCAACAAGAATGAAACTCTGTCTCAAAAATTAGCCAAGTGTCATAGTGTGTACCTGTAGTCCAAGCTACTCAGGAAGCTGAGGTAGGAAGATTTCCTGAGCCCAGAAGTTCAGGGCTGCAATGAGCTACAGTTGTGCCATCGTACTCCAGCCTGGGTGACAGAGTGAGATGCTTTCTGCAGAAAAGGAGGCAGCTCTTGCTAGGCATCCTTGCAGTCCTGTCACATGGTGGCAAAATTTGATGTAGGAAGAACCATCATCCCTCCTCTGAGTCTGCTGTGCGGGCTGCACCTGGCATGACTGAGCACAGTGGGGCCCAGTCACTCTTGCCGTGGGGGGCCGTCATGCTGGGGAAGCCAGGCCTTGCCTGGGTCTCAGGTAAAAGATGAGCCTGAAGATGGGAGCCTCGAAGGCTCACCAGAGGCCTAAACACTGCTACTCTACATCCTGCTACTTTAAGCTGCAGGATGAGTAGATGTGAACACAACTAGGGCCCCCTGTGCTGGAGGCATGTGATATGAGGGGCTCAGAGAGATGAAGTGATACCACGGTCACCAACAGCTCAGCACAGGCCTCTGCCGTGATATTGCATCAACTCCACTTCGAGTGTTGGGGTCAGGAGTGCAGGACAAGAGCAGAGCGTGGCCTGGGAGTGGGCAAGAGTGCTGGCTCCTGTTATAGCTCCCATGGCTGTCCTGGGAGGTTTTCCTCCTCTGAGTACCTAAAGCTCCCACAGTGGCAGACACTGCACTGCGAGGCTCCAGTTACTCTTTTAACCTCTCCACCTCAAGGAGAGAGACCACCTGACTGAGGCAAGCCAGGGTCTGGCCCCACTGGCAGGACATTCCCCAGAGTGCTGAGCTTGGGCCTGTTCCATCATCTCACTCCATCCCCCAGGCCTCATTGAGCCCAGGTGGGCTATAGGCTGGCTCCACTGCCTTCTCTTCCTCCAGGTGGGCCATCGTTGGACTAACGGACCAGTGGGTGCAAGACAAGATCACTCAGTAAGGACACACTCCCTTGCCTTGCAGGGTCAGCCCTGTGCTGTGGCCAGGTGCACAGCCTGACCATAGCCACCAAGTTTTTAGCAGGGTCCCTGTAGGGTCCTGTTGAGAAGTGAGGGCTGGCCCTCCTCCTTGGGCCCACACATTTGTCACTGAGGAAGGGCTAACTGAGTACCAGCCGAGTAACTGTGGCCTTGTGTGGCCTCTTCATCTGGCAGGTAGAGCCAGCCTCCCCAGTTCTCTCCCAGTGCCCTGCTTGTGCTGGGTGCTACTGGCAGGGCCAGGCTTAGAGGCAGGTGCTGAGGTGTGGCCCTTGCAGTAGGTGGGGGGTTGGGGGAAGACAACACAGAAGCAGGTTGGGGGCGGGATGAGAGCCTCTAGTGAGGACCCTGAGTATCGTGCCAAGCAGTAGGGGTTTGACCCCAAAGGTAAGGGGAAGGCTCCAGAGGATTTTAAGGGGTCTGGTGTGAAGCAGAACCCCTTTTGCCCTCAGTGGTGGGCTCCCTATCTGATAGACTGACGGTGAGCTGCAAGGCTGCCTCAGAATGCAGATGCTGCAGGGCGAAGTGGGGGTTGGCTGCTTCTTTCATCCCCGCTAATGCACAAAGTGGCCCATCCTTCTCTAGTGGCCATCAGGCAGAATCTCTTAGGGATTAGCATGGACCTAGACCCCAACATGCTGGTCCTCTCCTAGAGGACCCATGTAGATGTCCCCAAGCTGTCACCTGGCACAGCCCTAGGCACAGCCTCCAATTGGGTGCTGGTCTCCTCATGCAGTTTGAATAGGCCTCATGCCACTATTTCCTGCCTCCCCAGCCCTGCCCCTATCTGGGTCCTGCAATAAGGCCCACAAGGCAGGAGAAGCCCAAGTTTCAGTCCTGGAGCTACTTCCTGGACAGGTCACCTTGGCACAGCCCACTGCCCTGTTAGGCCTGAGTCCCTGTGTTAAGAGTAGCATGGAATTTGTGCACAGATAATGTAGGGGCTAGAAACACCGTGGTGCATGCACTGATAGGCGCTGTTCCTGGTCTGTAGCAGTCTCTCAGGTGAGGCCCCCACGGTCACTGTCCTGGTTGGTGGCCCTTTGGAACCTAGAGTGGGGTCTTTCTGCTCTCATTGTGCTCAGTGGCACTTCCTGTACAGGATCTGTACCTGAAACTGTCCCTATAAACTTTACAAAATTAATGAGGGCAGGGGGAGGGGAGAAATGAAAATGAACCCAGCTCGCAGCACATCAGCATCAATCACTAGGTTGGCGTGCTCTCTGACTGCTTCCTCGTAGCTGCTTGGTGTCTTATTGCCTCTGAAACATGTAGACCCTGTCATAAGATTGTAGTTCCCCTAACTGCTCCTTAGATCACAACTTGAACGTTAGAAAACGCTGTTTTCCCTTTGAGATATTTCTTTGGGTCCCACATACTGATGGAGCTACTGACTTAGCTGCTCCGAAGGACCCCACGAGGAGCTGACTAAACCAAGAGTGCAGTTTGTACACCCTGATGATTTCATCCCCCTTGCCCCACCAATCAACTATCCCAATTTTCCAGCCCTCCACAGTCTCCCTAAAAGCCCCAGCCCAGAACTCCTCAAGGAGATGGATTTGAGGGTCTCCTCCCATCTCCTTACTCGGTGCCCTGCAATCATGAATCTCTTCCTCTGCTGCAAACTGCTGTCTCAGTGTAACAGGTCTGTTACTGCACAGCGGACATATGGGCCTCCTGGTCCTATAACACATTTTGGAGGCCAGGCACGATGGCTCACCCCTGTAATCCCAGCACTTTGGGAGGCAGAGGTGAGTGGATCACCTGAGGTCAGGAGTTCGAGACCTGCCTGGCCAATATGGCGAAACACCGTCTCTACTAAAAATAGAAAAATTAGCTGAGCATGATGGCACACACCTGTACTGTAGTCCCAGCTACTCGGGAGGGTGAGACAGAGGAATCGCTTGAACCCAGGAGGCGGAGGCTGCAGTGAGCTGAGATCGTGCCACTGCACTCCAGTTTGGGCAACAGAACAAGACTCCGTCTCAAAAAAAACCAAACCAAAACAAACAAAAAATTATGGAGAGCCTACCTGAAGCCCCTTGTGGGTATTTGCCTGCGCCTAGGTGCCCCTTCGCTGTTCAGTGGGCAGGACCCAGAGACAAGCCCAAGTAGCCACTGGGCTCCATTGAAATATGGGCTGTTGCTGGTGCCCTGCCTGTTGACGGAGCAGTGTCAACCTTCGGTGCATAAACTGCTCGCAGCAAAGACAGTTTCTGGTTTTGAAAGGCATTAGGAAAGTTTCCTCCATGCAACCGGCACCCCTTTCTCTTCTGATTTGCTGGCCTCCTTGGAGGTCTTGTGGCCTCCTCAGAATCTTGTGGCATATTATAACCCTTTCTTAACTGGAAATGACCCAGACACCCAACAAGCATCTAAAATAATTTTAGGATTTTAAGCTACATGGAACATTTGCCTACAAGCATTCATACAATTTACATTTCATGTGTTTTTAAGTTTGCCTAGATTACTTATGAAAACTGAGATATTAGACAAAACTAGTCATTTCAAATTATTTTATCGTTAACCTTTTTCTTTTTTTGAAATGGGGTCTTGCTCTGTCTCACAGGCTGGAGTACATTGGCATGAACGTAACTCACTGCAGCTTTGACCTCCTGGGATCAAGCAATCCTACCACCTTAGCCTCCCATGTAGCTGGGACTACAGGCGTGTGTCACCATGCCTGGCTAATTTTTTTTATTTTTTTGTAGAGATGGGGTCTTACGTTGCCCAGGCTGGTCTCAAACTCCTAGGCTCAAGCAATCCTCCCTCCTCAGTTTCCCAAAGTGCTGGGATTACAGATGTGAGTTGCCACTCCTGGCCTTCTTAAATCATTTTTATAGCCTGTGACCATCAGATGTTCACCTAAGAACCTTAAAGTTAAATGCATGTGTATTTTTGCTGACAACTCGGAAGATTCAGCTGGTATCGTTAAACCAACAATATTCATCTTATTTGTCAAAAAATCATACAAAGATCATTCTGGTTTTGGTTAGTTTTGTAGTCTTAAAACCTTCTGTGCAAAGTCCTGACACCCTAAATATCCAGTAGAGACAAATGTAAAATCGTTCAGTCAATAAACTCAGAAAAAAGATGTATGCTGATAGTTTTGAAGACGTTTCTATTTTTATTTAACAATAATTTTAAAGCCAGCTTATTTACTAAAGATCATTTAAGTCACATGAAGTTGAAAAATATTTGAACTTATTTACTTTGTTTATGAGCACTCATTTATTTATAAGCCAATTTGGTACCATGTAGACACAACACATAACACATACATACATTTAAATTTATTTTAACCTACATACACACACATACAAAGATCCAGCTTTTACTGCAGAACTCTAGCCATGAGACAACAGTACAAACTCACCAGTTTATAAAAGAGGGCTGGATCCAAATTATTTTTGACAAAATTGGAACCATTCACATAAATAAACTTTGTTTATCCCAATAGGTAATTCAGTGAAGGCTGTGAACTAAAATTTTGAATAAAGCAGTTTCTATAGCAGTTTGATTTTAAAAACTTACCCTTTCTTTTTTTCTGCAGTTTCAAGTTTTCAATGATTACATTTTAGCTACAGCTGGCTGAGCTGCATAAGCAAAACAAAATCTCCAAGTAGCTCTGAATTAGTAATACCATAAACAGCGAGTCTTAATACCAGTAGCTTAATAACACCAGATTCAAAGCAGACAGAAAAGAGACAGGGGTGATGGCTCATACCTGTAATCCTAGCACTTTGTCGGGGGTGGGAGGATTGTAGGAATCCAACCTAGGTAACATAGAACCCCTCTCTACAAAAATTAAAAAAAAAAAAAAGCTGGGCATGGTGGTGCATGCCTGTGGTCCCAGCTGCTTGGGAGGCTGAAGTGGGAAGATTACTTGAACCCGGGAGGTCAAAGCTGCAGTGAGCTATGATTGTGCCACTGTCCTCCAGCCTGGGCAACAGAGTGAGACCCTGTTTTAAAAAAAGAAAGCAGGCAGAAGCTTTCTCATAGTTTTTCCACAGGAATTTCTTCTTTTAGTGGGTAAGTTACCCACTGCACTAACCTGATGAAGATATACGTCTCTTGTCTTCCCAGTTTCACAAGATGCAGCCCAGTGCCCAGCTTGGAGTAACCAAATTAATATTTCTCATTCCAGCTGAGACGATATACACACAACAAAAATGCAGACACTAATCACTCCACTCCGTGCCCAGATTTGATGTGGCGAGGCTCACACTTGCCCCTGTCAGCCCCCAGCACCTTTGATCTACTCAAAGTTGGGAGGAACTACCTCCAACCAGGAGTTCAGCAGGTGGTCTCTGGGCAAGATGAAAAAGATGAAATATGGTCAACCTGAGTTAGGCCTGCTGAGCTTCTGCTAGCAATTCCTTCAGGGATCCCTTTCATAAACATAAACATACATAACAAGACAAAGACAAACAAAAGGCCTTCCGAAATCAAGTTCCAGATTTCAGGAGTCAAGAGGATTTCTCCCAAGCAGTGCTCTTTGGCCTCCTTCCAGTGTAGAGGAAGTCCCCTCAAATGAGGCCCTTCCTATTACTAGGGAGGGTGGACAAGACCTCAGAAGAGGCCTCAAGACTTCAGAGGGAGCCACAAAACCTTTGAAGAGGCCACTGGACCTCCAAAGAGGCCAGCAAATCAGAGGAGAAAGGGGTGCTGGTTGCATGGAAAAAACTTACCTAAGATGCCTTTCAAAACCAGAAGCTTGCTTTGCTGTGACAACAGTCTATGCACCAAAGATTGACATTGCCCTGTCAACAGGCAGGGCACGGGCGGCAGCCCATAGTTAAATGGAACCCAGTGGCCGCTTGGGCTTTGGGCTTGTCTCTGGGTCCTTCCCACTGAACAGCGAAGGCGCACCAAGCCGCAGGCAAATGCCCACAAGGTACTCAAGGCTAGACTCATCATAATGTGTTGTAGGACCAGCAGGTTTGTATGCCTGCTGTGCAGTAACAGACTTGTTACACTGAGACAGCAGAGTTTGCAGCAGAGGAAGAGTTTCATGATTGCAGGGCACCGAGTGAGAAGATGGGAGGAGACCTTCAAATCCATCTCCTTGAGGAGTTCTGGGCTGGGCTTTTTTGGTTTTGTTTGTTTGTTTGTTTTTGAGACGGAGTTCGCTCTTGTTGCCCAGGCTGCAGTGCAATGGCACTCTCGGCTCATTGCAACCTCCGCCTCCCAGATTGAAGTGATTCTCCTGCCTCACCCTCCCAAGTAGCTGGGATTACCAGTATGCACCACCACGCCCGGCTAATTTTGTATTTGTAGTAGAGACAGGGTTTCTCTATGTTGGTCAGGCTGGTCTCAAACTCCTGCCCTCAGGCGATCTGCCCACCTCGGCCTCCCAAAGTGCTGGGATTACAGGCATGAGCCACCGCAACCGGCCTGGGCTGGGGCTTTTAAGGGGACTGAAGGGTGAGGGGCTGGAAAATTGGGGTAGTTGATTGGTGGGGCAAGGGGGATGAAATCATCAGGGTGTACAAACTACACTCTTGGTTTAGTCAGCTCCTCGTGGGGTCCTTTGGAGCGACTGAGTCAGTAGCTCCATCAGTATACAGGACCCAAAGGAATATCTCAAAGGGAAAACAGCATTTCCTAAGGTTCAAGTTGTGATCTACGGAGCAGTTAGGGGAACTACAATCTTGTGACAGGGTCTACATGCTTCTGAGGCAATAGACACCACGCAGCTATGAGGAAGCAGTCAGAGAGCACGCCGACCTAGTGACTGATGCTGATGTGCTGTGAGCTGGGTTCATTTTCATTTCTCCCCTCCCCCTGCCCTCATGAATTTTGTAAAGTTTATAGGGAACATTTCACCCACTCTGCTGTGGATCCCTGTCACTTACGGAGTCTGTCATCTTGGCTGTGTGGGCTGTGGCCTCTGCGGTGCCCATTCTCAGGAGGCGTGAGACCCATGAGGACCGGAGGTGGGCAAGGCTAGAGACCACACCCCCCAGCTCCATCCAATCATGTTTTCCTGGGTGCTTGGTTTCTATGCAGGCTGCATGTCCTTAGTCTCTGCATGGGAACAGCTCCTGTGGTGAGCAGGCCCCTGAGGAAGGCCTTGAGCGGGAATGGAGCCTAGGCTTAGCCTGCCTGGTAAGAGCTGGAGGGAACCAGCCGAGGCTTGTGCTACTTTTTTTTCCAGAATGAAATACGTGACTGATGTCGGTGTCCTGCAGCGCCACGTTTCCCGCCACAACCACCGGAACGAGGATGAGGAGAACACGCTCTCCGTGGACTGCACACGGATCTCCTTTGAGTATGAGTATCCTTGTGGCCCAGCCTGAGGGGCACAGGCAGCACCCCCGCCTCCAGGGTTCTGCTCAGCGGGCCTTGTTTGCTTTGTCACCCTCTGGGTGTTCTGGCCACATCCCCAGGAGGGAAAGCAGGTGGGGCAGGAAGTTTTGGGGGAAGGGGCTGTAGTGTGCTACCCCAGCTCATCTGTGTGGCTTTGGCTTCTAAATGCCAGAGCTGAGTTTAGAAGTATCACCCTTCTCCAGCACATCCCTGTAAAGTGCTTATTGTGGGCCTGGCTCTGGACATGGTAGCAGTGCGGGCGGTGGTTCATGCAGTCAGGAAAGAAGGGAGCTGCCGTGTAATCACACAGGGTGATGTGTCTTTGCGAAGCACATGGGACATCGGTGGAGTGCTCAGGAAAGACCATGGGGAGACCACATCTCACACAGTCTCAGCCACACTCAGTGTGGCAGCTGCTGTACTGAGCACAGGAGGGGCTGGGAGACTGGCTGGGGTCAGGTGTCGGGAAGCAAGAGCAAGCCTTGTGAGCCAAGGGCAGCGGGAGGCTGTGGAGTGACCAGAGTTTGAGTCAGGGTTTTTAAAAGGTCCCTTGGCTGCCCAGTAGAGGTAGGTTGGGGGCAAGGAGATGGTCACTGCTCTCCAAGGCCACACAATAGTGGCTTCGCCCAGACTGCAGCAGTGGCTGTGAGCAGTCAGATAGCATGATGTCAGGGATGGAGCTGCCCTGTCTCTGCACTGTGATGGCTGGGAAGGAGGAAGAGTGAGTGTGGACACGTTAGTAGTCAGGTGGCCATCAGAGCCTGGGGAGCGGGGCAGAGCTGGCTGAACTCCTGGGGAGGGGAGCCGCTGTGCACAGGAGCCGGTCCCATCATGTGCGTGGCAGGGTGGGCTCACTTACCCAGGGATCATGGGAGTGTGTGACTGAGACAGGAGGGAGGGAGTCGGAGCTGAGGATGCCGGGGCTTGAGGAAGCTGCTGGAGTGTGGGCAGGGAGCATGGTGGTCTGAAGGCCTGGGAGTCCCCAGGAGTTGGGAGGGGCAGTGGTGGGAACTGAGCATGCCGAGGAAGCAGGCAGGACCAGGCTGTCATCCTGTAGAGGGGAAATCCACCATGGGGGACAGTCCATACTCACAGCTGCTCTCACGGTGCCAGGAGCAGTGATGGATATGTTTAAGAAAAGGGCTGAGGAGGTCGGGCGTGGTGGCTCACGCCTGTAATCCCAGCACTCTGGGAGGCCAAGGCGGGTGGATCACGAGGTCAGGAGATCGAGACCATCCTGGCTAACACAGTGAAACCTCATCTCTATGAAAAATACAAAAAATTAGCCAGGCATGGTGGCAGGCGCCTATAGTCCCAGCTACTCAGGAGGCTGAGGCAGGAGAATGGCGTGAACCCAGAAGGTGGAGCTTGCAGCAAGCCGAGATCGCGCCACTGCACTCCAGCCTGGGGGCCACGGCGAGACTCCGCCTCAAAAAAAAAAGAAAAAAAAGAAAAAAGGGCTGAGGATGGGGGCGCTTCGTGGATGGGGTCCCAGTGGAGGGCTCTCTGGAGGAATGGGTTGTAGGGAGGGCTGGGCTAGGTGGAGCAGGAGGTGCAGGACGACAAGCTGGTGATGCCCAGCCTCCCATGTCATGTGTGGCCATGACTGCTCCATGTGACCACAGCACCTGGACTCTGCAGACCCCTGTGCTCCAGATTCTCTGCCTGTCAGACAGGGATGGTGGTCTATGCCTGTCACTTCACAGGCTCTCTGTATGGGTCAGCTTAAGCTAAGAAAGTCAAAGGGCTCCAGGTCACCCTTGGGATACCTGGTTTTGCAGGCAGGCCTGGTGAGGAAGGGCCCCGCCATCAGAGTGGCCAACCTGCTGGAGTTACGAGAGTGGGGCTGTGTGCTCAGGGCGGCCAGTGGGTGCTTGCATGCTCCTTGACTGCAGGCCCAGCCTCCGCCTGGCGCTCTACCAGCACTGGTCCCTCCATGACAGCCTGTGCAACACCAGCTATACTGCAGCCAGGTTCAAGCTGTGGTCTGTGCACGGACAGAAGCGGCTCCAGGAGTTCCTCGCAGACATGGGGTGAGTGACTGCCTGGGCCTCTGCAGCGCCAGCCCTGGCCACCCCCAAGGGAAAAGCCCCTCTGCTTTGTTGTGACCAACTTGGTTATAAAATGCAGCCTGTTCTGCCATAAGCTCCTTGCCCTAGATCCCAGAATATCCTCCGAATGCTGGTGCAGGGACATCCTCGCTTGCCCTTGGTTTGGGTTTCCTTCCACCCTGTAGGTGCATGGTGACCTCACTCATGTGGCTTGGGCTTGCTCTTTCCAGTCTTCCCCTGAAGCAGGTGAAGCAGAAGTTCCAGGCCATGGACATCTCCTTGAAGGAGAATTTGCGGGAAATGATTGAAGAGTCTGCAAATAAATTTGGGTAAACACATTTTTCTGGATTTAGCTTCATTAAATCCAGGTTCATTAAAGTGAAGGGTTCTACTTTAACTGTGCTCCTAAAATAATGCGAAAAAAACAACAATGTGCTCCTAAAATAATGCAAAAAAAACAACAACTCAAGAATGTGCAAATGAGTGTTATCCGCATCTGGCCATTCCTGAAGTCTTGAGTTCTTTTTTGGGTTAAAAATAGGACTTCTTCAAGCTTGTGAGGTTTAGGATCCTAGGATCCTTGAATCCTTGAATCCTAGGGCTGCTGTGGGACCTGTGAGGTCGACCCCAGTCTATTTCACTGGAGACAGCAAATGGGCTACAGGGCCAGGTTCAGGTGAACTCTGCCCAACCAAGTCCATGGGCACTCCTGGAGGCCCCTGGCTTCTCCCACCCCAGACAGCTGGCATGCTAAGGTGTGAGAACCATGCTAAGGAGAGGACCCCACACACCCCCTAAGCCAGCCGAACAGCTGTTGACAAGAAGGCACCCGGCCACTCTGGGCTGTAGGGCTGGTATGTCTGGACGTTCTGACCTGCCTCATCCTCTGAGCAGCATGGCTGTGCTGGAAGCATTGGCTTGGGCCTGTGAGGGACATTAGCACATCTGTTGGCCTGTCTGGCAGTGAGAGCTTGCCCACAATTTGAGGGTGACAGCTGTGTTTGCTCCCATGACAGGATGAAGGACATGCGCGTGCAGACTTTCAGCATTCATTTTGGGTTCAAGCACAAGTTCCTGGCCAGTGACGTGGTCTTTGCCACCATGTCTTTGATGGAGAGCCCCGAGAAGGATGGCTCAGGGACAGATCACTTCATCCAGGCTCTGGACAGCCTGTCCAGGTAGCAGGAGGGCTGTGGGTTTGCCTCATGGGGCCACCACTGGTTCTCACACTGCCCAGGGAGGTCAGTTACAGGGACCCCAGGGCTGTGGGAGTGACTGTGTCCTGCAGAAACTGCTTGGGTGAACTGGAATCACAGTGCCAGTATGGCGTGCATCTGACACATTACCTGCCCCTCTTCAGTATTTGTCACTTTCTCTTGAATCTTTTTTGGCTCTTTTTTCTTTTTGATTTTTAAAATTTTTTCTTTTTTTACCTTTTGTATCTCTTAACAAAAGGCATTATTTGTTGTGTATATTCGTTCTTGTGTTTAATCTTATAGTTTAGTTGTCATTTCTCAATTTTTTAATTTTCCAGTTCTTTCTTATCTCACTTCCTGAGATGTCCTATATTTTTCCATGTCTTTTCACTTGTTTTGAAATGGAATGTGACAATTTGGATCTTTTTTTTAGCATGTCTTTCTAGTGTCAGACTAAAGACATCAGAGAAAAATATCTCCAAATACATTGAATTTATTTAGGAATTAGAAAAGAGGATTATACTGTCTGCGATGCACATCTATGGTAAGCCAAATATGCATCCAAAGAGAGGAGGCTGAGGGGAAGCTTTTATTGGCAAAAGGAGAAGTTCACGTAAGCTAGCTTGGAAACAATTCATTGGTTTCAGAGACTCAAAGCCAGAGTTGGCATCAGTTCATTGGTGAAGATGCATTACTGGGCAAGTGTTATATTTTAAGAGCATCTTATCTGAATTGTTGCAGTCCTAAAGAAGGGATTTCTTGTGGGGTTATTTAGAAAGTCTTTGAGTCTTTATTCCAGACATGCAAGCAGGAGCTCTCCTTGGTGCTTTCCCAGCTTTAATTTGTTTGGGCCTGACAAAAAGTGATTTCATCCTGGGATCTGCAACTTTCACATTAGTGTACTTTCATTGTCCAGAGAGGTGTTATTCTGTCCCTTATTCTCTTTTTTTCTAATAGTGACTTTGAGGGGATTTGACTTTGCTACTTCTCTCATCCTCTTTATTTATAAATTTCATCTGACTTTTCAGGATAAGGAGGCATGATTCGGACAGCTTTTCTGGCTTCACAGAGCTGCCACTTCTGTTGCTTTTGTGCAGTGGTAAAGATGCATATGTACATATGGGGGCCTGCTTTCTGGGATTTCCTGGTTCTGCTCCCAAGCACACTTTTTTTTCTACAGCTTTATTGAGATACAATTTGCATGCCATACAATTCACCCATTTAAAGTGTACAATGTGATGGCTTTTATTTATTTTATTTGTATTTTTTTAGAGACAGGGTCTTGCTCTGTTGCCCAGGCTGGAATGCAGTGGCATGATCATAGTTCACAGCAGCCTTGACCTCCCAGTCTCAAGCAATCTTCCTACCTCAGCCTCTTGAGTAGCTGGGATGACAGGTGCATGCCACCACGCCTTGCTAATTTTTAAATTTTTTGTAAAGATGTGGTATCACTATGTGGCCCAGACTGGTCTCAAATTCCTAGGCTCAAGCAATCCTTTCACCTCAGCCTCCCAAAGTGCTGGGAGGAACAGGCATGAGCCACCGCACCCAGCCTGCAATGACTTTTAGTAGGTTGCAGTTAGGTTTTGCAAGGTTGTGCAGCAATCACCACTATCTAATTTTAGAGCATTTTCATTGCCCCAGAGAGATCCTCCCAGCCTCTGGCAACCACCAGTCTCCCTTTTGTCTTTATGAATTGGCTGTTCTGAGCATTTCATACAAATGGGATCATATAAGATATGGTTCTTTGTGACTGGGTTCTTCACTTAGCATCGTATTTGCAAGGCTCATCTATATTGTAGGATGTATCGGGATTATATGTCTTTTCCCCCGTCCGCCACCCAAGACAGTCTCACTCTCGCCCAGGCTGCAGTCCAGTGGCACGCTCTCGGCTCACTGCGACCTCTGCCTCATGGGTTAAAGCAATTCTCCTGCCTCAGCCTCCTGAGTAGCTGGGATTACAAGCACGTGCCACCAAGCCCAGCTAATTTTTGTAGTTTTAATAGAGACGGGGTTTCACCATGTTGTTCAGGCTGGTCTTGAACTCCTGACCTCGTGATCCACCTGCCTTGGCCTCCCAAAGTGCTGGGATTACAGGCATGAGCCACCATGCCCGGCCAATGTCTTTTTATTGTAAATAATATTCCACTGGATGGATATATTCTATTTCATTTATCCATTCATAAGTTGATGGGCATGTGGTTTGTTTCCACCTGTTGACAATTATGACTAATGCTGCTGTGAACTTGCATGTACAAGTCTTTGTGTAGTCATTTCTTTGTTTCTTTTGGTTATATACCTACATGTGGAAATGCTGGGTGACGTGGTAACACTAGGTTTTGAGGAACTGCCAGATTTTTGAGGAACTGCCAGACTCTTTTCCACAGCAGCTGCACCATTTTACATTCCCACCAGGAGGGAGGGTTTCAATTTCTTCACATCCTCACCGACACTTGTTATTGTCCATCTTTTGGATTACAGCCATCCTAGTGAGTATGAAGTGGTATCTCGTTATGGTTTTGATTTGCATTTTACTGATGACTAATAGTGTTGAGCATCTTCTCATGTGCTTATTGGTCATTTGTGTATCTTGTTAGGAGAATTGTCTATTCAAGTCCTTTGTCTTTTTTTTTTTTTTTTTGAGACAGGGTGTCACTGTGTTGCTCAAGCTGTAGTGCAGTGGTGCAGTCATGGCTCACTGCAGCCTCAAACTCCTTGGCTCAAGCCATCCTCCCACCTCAGCCTCCTGAGTAGGTGGGATTACAGGCAGGAGCTACCACACCTGCTAAGTTTTAAACTTTTAATAGAGATGAGGTCTTACCGTGTTGCTCAGGCTGGTCTCAAACTCCTGGGCTCAAGCAATCTTCCAGCCTTGGCCTCCCAAAGCACTGGGATTATAGGTATGAACCACTGTGCCCAGCCTAAAACTTTTATATATTCTACATACAAATCCCTTATCAGATAAGTAATTTGCAAGTATTTTCTCCCATTCCGTAGCCTGGCTTTTCACTTTAGCAGTGTCCTGTGAAGTATAAGATTTGTTAATTTTGATGACATTTAAGTTACCTACTTTTTCCTTTGTTTCTTGTGTTTTTGGTGTCGTATCTAAGAAACCATTGCCTAACCCAAGGTCATGAAGATTTCACATTATTTTTTCTGCTAACACTTTTATAGTTTTAGCCCTTACATTAGGAGTATGATTCATTGGAGGTTTTTTTTTTTTTTTTTTTTTTTTGAGACAGGGTCTTACTCTGTCACTTAAGCTGGCGTGCAGTGGCACGATTTCCACTCACTGCAACCTCTGCCTCCCAGGTAGCTGGGGCTACAGGCATGTGCCACTGCACCTGGCTAATTTTTGTATTTTTTGTAGAGACATGTTGGTCAGGCTGGGCCCCTTACTCTTTACTATAGTCTCCTTATACTTTACCAAGGCCCCTTACTCTTTACCATGCCCCCTTATACTTTACCAGGCTCCCTTGCTGTTTAATAGGACCCCTTGCTCATTACCAGGACTCCTTGCACTCTAGGGAGGCTCCTTAAACTTTCCCTTGGCCCACTGCACTCACCTGCTCTTGCACAGGGCAAAACTCTCAGTTTGGGCCACTGCTTTCCAGTTGCCTGGAGTTTTAAGTCTTCTTAGGTCTCACTACCTCTCGGCTTTCTCTTGCACTGATGTAGATAGTATACCTGTCTGGCTGTTCATGGTCTCTTTTTACCTGCTTACACTTTGGGGTTTCAAGTGTTCCCTTGTTCTCTTAATTTGTTGCAAATGTGGGTCCTAGGTTTTTGGTTTTGCAATCTAGTTGCTCTACTTTTATCTAGAAATTTGGGAAAATCCAAAAACTATTTTACCACTGTTGCTGCCATCGTCCCAGCATTGATGGGTAGGCTTTAGACATTGTCTGCCAACTTCCTGCTATGACAAAGGAGCATTTATCCCACTCTTGTCCACTTCCCTCCTGTTGGTACAGTTTTGCCACTATTTTTAACTTCTTTGTAACTTTAACATATTTATGTCTTCTTTCATCACGAGTGTCTTGTCTCCCTACTTTGTAAGAAAAGGATATTTAAAACACTCTTAGTCCATTTTGTGTTGCTATAAAGGAATACCTGAGGCTGGGTAATTTATAAAGAGAAAAGGTTTATTTGGCTCACAATTCTGATGGCTGGAACGCTCAAGATTGGGCATCTGCATCTGGTGAGGGCCTCAGGCTGCTTCCACTCATGGCAGAAGGGGAGCTGGTGTATGCAGAGACCATGTGGTAATGGAGGAAGGAAGAGGGAGGAGGAAGGTACTAGGCTCTTTTTAACAACCAGCTGTCACTGGAACTAATAGAGTAAGAACTTACTTACACCCCCTAGCCCCAGGGAGAGCATTCATCTATTCATGAGGGGTCTGCCCCGTGACCCAACACTTCCCACTAGACCCCACCTCTAAGATCTTGGATCAGATTTCAACATGAGGTTTTGAGGGGACAAATATCCAAGCCGTAGAAACAGCCTTACTTTGCTCTTCAGCGCTGCTCAGTACTTTCTGAAATTTGTGCTTTTACGTTTTCAAGACTGATAACAATTTTGGGTTAGAGAAAAAGATATAAATTGTCTTATCTTTGGTTATAGATTGATTTTAAAAGTTGAAAGTAAACAAATAGTTTTACTTTATTGTGCTAATAAACTATTCCAGAGACAATCATGTGTAGTAATAGATTACTATCTGGCACAGCTCTTTGTTTTTCCTGCTGTTTTTAATTACCTCCTTTATCGCATCCATTTTTTTTCTCCTCCAAACTCCTTCCAGCTGTTTTTCTCTGAGCCCCTTTTTGCTGGAGAGTCTGGGGTTCTGTCTTCCCACCACAGCCTGGACCTACAGCTCTCAAGGCCTGCTTTCCACTGTCCCCATGGATGTCCAAATCTTGGCTGTGCCTCTTAATTTGGTCCAGTGTTTCTTGGGATCTTCATCTTTGTTTCATTTACTCCCTCATTAAATTAGAGCACAGTTCTTAAGTAAAATTCAAAGAAAGGGCGCATGTGAGATAAACTTTCTGAGTTCTTAGATATCTGACAATATCTTTATTTTACTATTTCTTTACTATTCCCCCCACAGAAAACATCTGTGTTTTTTATTCTTGCTTTTCAGGCTTCCTGGAATGATGATGCTCTGTCTTATTTTTTTGCCTTACATTTTCCATAGCTTTGTCTTGTTATCTATGTTGAGGAAGTTTTTCTTGACTTATCCTCTGGACTTGGAGTGGATATTTTATCTTTTGCAACTGTTTTAATTTCCATCAACATTTCCTAGTTTTTAACTCTTCCTTTTTCATAGCATCCTGTTCTTGGTTTAGGAATGTCAGAGTTGTGCACATCTCTCTGAAGACATTAATTAGAGTTCATTTTAACTTTCTTTTGTTCTCCAAATTATCTGTTTCCTTCAGGGTTATTTTTTCAGGCCATAGGCATTTCTCAAATGGTCTGATGTCTTTCATATTCAAGAAGGGGATCGTGGACCCTTGGCTGAGCCATGGGTATCTGGGCACAGCTTACCGGTCATAAGACATCGTTTCACCTTAGCAGGCAGGAGCCAACTGTGACACTTTGGGACTCCCCACTGTAGGGCCCAGAGGCTTTGCTTGAGGACTCTACTTATCCACAGACAGTACATTTCATGTACTCAGAGGGGAGCCTCCCTTTTTGCGGGGAAGAGTAAAAATCTATCTGTTGGGTTTGAGGGGATCCCTTGTCCAACCTCCAGCCCTTACCCAAGCCTCCCCTGTGTCAGAGTCCTCCAGGGCCTTCAGGATCTTCCCTCTGTTGGCTTTTAGTCTCCTGTCTTCTGATACTTGTACCCCCTCCACCTCTCATTTGCATTGCTGTGGGTTTATACATTTAAAAAAATTCCTTTCATGTGAAAGAGAACTCAGGAGGGACAGAAGATAAATTCTTATCCCCAAACCTCTTCCTGAACCAGGAACCAAGCAATCTATTTGTGACTTTGGTATTTTACCAGGAGTTCCTGACAAGCACCACCAAAGCCATGTGTCTGCCTTGTTACAGGAGTAACCTGGACAAGCTGTACCATGGCCTGGAACTCGCCAAGAAGCAGCTGCGAGCCACCCAGCAGACCATTGCCAGCTGCCTTTGCACCAACCTCGTCATCTCCCAGGGGCCTTTCCTGTACTGCTCTCTCATGGAGGTCAGGCTTCCCACAGAGCACAGGCGCCTGGTCACAGCACCAGTGGCTTCGTCTGACCACCTGTCTTGCCTCTGCAGGGCACTCCAGATGTCATGCTGTTCTCTAGGCCGGCATCCCTAAGCCTGCTCAGCAAACACCTGCTCAAGTCCTTTGTGTGTTCGGTGAGGGGTCAGGCGGGTGCTGTGGGTATAGGAGGGCAGGTGCTTGGAGAGCTCCCTGGACGGGGAGTTAGATGCTGGCCTTGGGGTGCCTGTGGCTGTTGACCAGCTGCAAGGTCTAGGCACATCCATTACTTTTTCTGAGCTGTCTTTTTCTCAGCTGACCCCTAGGAACCTTCCAGCTCTCTCAAGCTCTGATTCATCACTGGCTGTCTAAGTCACTCAGAGGAGTAGGGAGGGGTCCTTGCAGAGTGAACAGGGCTGGGGCTTGTGGCCTATTGTTGCAGGTCAGGGAAAACGGGATGGTTGTAGCACTGACTGGCTTCCCAGCAACAGCTTGTCCACTAGGCTGATTTCCTGTGCCTGGCTTTGTCTTCTGTGTGGCCTAACCCCCCTGCATTGGCGTGGAACACACTCCTAACTTGGCTGGCCTTAGGGCAGGGGTCCTCACCTAGCCGACATGGGGCTCTTCCCAGATGTGACATTTCAATAATTGAAGTCCTCCTCTGCTTCGAGGATGAGAGTTTATGCTGGGGGCTATTTCAAACAAAATGTGCTAACAGGAAGTTGAACTTTTCTTTTGCTGCTGAACTAACCAGTAAAATGATGACAAATGGCATGTGTTCTATCAACCAGGTAATGTCAAAGATAAACTAGGGACAGAGCATGGGCCTTGACGTCCTCTAGGCTGTGTTCAGAGATCAGCCTCCTCATTTGCCAGTTGTGTGACGTGAGGTAGATGATCTGACCTGAGCCTCAGTTTCCTCATCCGTGAAGTGGGTGAACACATACCCACTTTACAGGATCCATTCATTTACCAGACATGTATTGAACATCCACCATCTTCCCGGCCCTGTTGTGGAGTGACTGCCCATCCTGGTGCACATCCTGGGACACCCCTCAGTCCTAGACACACCAGGAATACTGGTCACCTGGACTGTAGGGTGTGGGTGCAGCAGGCACAGCAGAGAAGGAAACCCTAAACCTTTATCCTGAGGGAGCGTGCCAGCGAGGGGGGACGAGGAGTGGCAGCTGCGGTTAAGATGAGGGGATGTGCTGCCAGGGGATGGAGTGGGACGAGGCGGGGTGGGCTGGGGCCTCCTGGAGAAGGTGGCAGCTGCCACAGGACCTGAAGGAGGTGAGGGAGGGGATAGCAGGGCAGGCTCCCTGCAACGAACAGCCAAGGGGCAGTGGAACTAGGCTGATAGACAAGGAGGCTTGGGGACACAGCATCACAGCCATAGTACCATGCTGTGGGTACGGGAGGGCAGGTGCTTGGAGAGCTCCCTGGACTGGGAGTTAGATGCTGGCCTTGGACATCTAACTTGGGGTGGCTGGGTGGGGACCAAGGCGTCTCCTCTGGTGACAGCGTCCCTGGAGGCTTTGGGGAGTGGAGCGACTGGGTGCTGTCGGGCTCTGGGCTCTGAGTGATGAGCTGGGGCCCACCATACCCTGACGGAGGGTGCTCTCCAACTCCATAGACAAAGAACCGGCGCTGCAAGCTGTTGCCCCTGGTGATGGCTGCCCCCCTGAGCGTGGAGCATGGCACAGTGACCGTGGTGGGCATCCCCCCAGAGACCGACAGCTCGGACAGGAAGAAGTGAGCAGCTTCCACTTGTCCTGGGACTGGAGTGTCGGGGGTGTTGGGGTTGTCAGCTTATTAGCCCTGCTGAGTAGAGTGCTATTTGCCTCTAGTGTCTGTCCTGGGGCGGGGGTGGGAAGGGTCCATTGCAGGCAGCCTGGCCCCTGAAATATCTTGTGTGTCAGCAGCTTTTTTGGGCGGGCGTTTGAGAAGGCAGCGGAAAGCACCAGCTCCCGGATGCTGCACAACCATTTTGACCTCTCAGGTGAGAGTCTCCTGCCACTCCGCCACACTTTCCCACCTGACCCTTTGAGGCTACTGCAGGCCCTGGAACCAGGCAAGTTGGCATGGCTGGAGGAGCCTGGCCAGCAGCCCTCTTGACCTTCCAGATCTGGCCCTGGGACAGGCTACTCCTGGTGGCTCAGGGAGCTCTGGAGAACCTCAGGCCCCTTAGAGGGAAAAAGTGTTTCCCAGGGAATGACTGGCCTGGCTGTGGACTTACAGCCAGTGCTAAGGATCACTTTCCCAGCAAGCCTAGGGGACTGGCCACCAGGGCCCCTGGGCCCCGATCTCACCTGTCAGGGTTGGGTTGTTTCTGTTTCGTGGGGTGAGGGAACAGCAGGGCCCGTGATGACCCAGGACACCAACCCATGCTGCGCCAGCCACCTCTCCACAGGCCGGGGTGTGTGTCGTGATAGGTGCTACCTGTGAGACAGCTGGGACACTGGCCCCACCTGTGTGTCAAATGAGCCCAGAATGGATGGGCCTGCCCGCCCACTGCTTCCCCAGCACCAGCACGGAACATGGTTCACATTTGGCTGTGTTGGCGTTCTTATTATTGTTGACAGGTTTTAAAGTAAAATAGACTTATTGATATTTCACCCCGGGTTAGTTTGCTAAAGCTGCCATAGCAAAGTACCACAGACAGGGTGGCTTCAACCACGTGTTTCCTCCCAGTCCTAGAGGTGAGAAGGCCCAGGTCAAGGTGGGGCAGGGCTGGCTTCTCCTCAGGCCTCTCTCCTTGGCTCACACAGATGCCCACCTTCTCACTGTCCTCACGTGGTCTTCCCTCTGCATACCTCCCTGGTGTCTGTGTCCAAACCACTTCATCTTCCAAGGACACCAGATAGATTGGATTAGAGCCCACCCTAACAACCCCATTTGAACTTAATTACCACAGTCACGTTCTAAGGTCCTGGGGGTAAGGGCTTCAACATAGAGATGTGGGGGAGACTGTTCAGCTCATAACACCCTCAGTACTTCCCGCACCTCTGAGAAAGGACATTTTCTTGCCTCATCACCACGGATTCTTCAACAATGACAGACACTGTCATGGGAGATCCAGCCTTTGTTGAAGTGGCCTCAGCCATCTCAGAGCTGCCTTCCTTGAGCCAGACCCAGCCATGGCTGTGGCACTGTGTGGCATCGGTTCACCCCGCACAGCAGCCCCTGCTAACTCTTTCGTGCCTGTGATGTGGGAGAGGTGGATGGACACCCACTGGCCTGCAGAATATCTGGCCTTCATTATACAGGGAGGATTGGGGCTGGGAACTGCTTGGTTTCCCTGAGGGTGGAGAGCCAGGGGTGAGGGTGCAGAGTGGGCCATGTCTAGTGCCCACCTGCGTGGGCTGGGTCTGGGGCTCTTGGGGCTGTGGCTGGCAGCATAGATGGCTCCCAGGGCCAGGCCAGCCCCATCCTGGGGCCTGATTTTGCTTTGTGGTGAGGGTCTGCATGCTCAGCTGAGCCTGAGGGCCCTGTGAGATATGGGCAGTTTCCTCCATGTCCCCTTGTGTGGAAGAGAACACTGAAGCCGAGGCATTGGCCAGAGTGCAGCCAAAAGTGGCCTGCCCCACCCAAGGACTTCCACAACCCACTCTGGGGACGGGGGTTCATACCAGCTGGGGTGGGCAGGCCCGTCTTTGTCCAGGTCTGTAGGGCCCCTCCCTGTGTCCCCTCTATTGTCTTCCCGGGGTGGAGTTCTCCCTGCAGGCCCCAGCCCTGACCTCTCTAGCAGTGCAGACAGCAGTTGTGAAGATGAAGTACAGTAAGACAGACACAACCACTGAGTGCAGAATACCACAGGCCAGGAGGAGCTGCACACTTTGGAATGCGGTGGAGGGCAGGCAACGGAGGGGAGTTCTGTGCCCTGCCTTGTGTTCCCACTCCTCCCTTCTCACAGCTGTTTTTCTTTCATTACTTCAGTAATTGAGCTGAAAGCTGAGGATCGGAGCAAGTTTCTGGACGCGCTCATTTCCCTCCTGTCCTAGGGTGAGTTACAGGGGTTCTGCAGGGGCGGCTGCAGCAGCCCCCTCAGAGCCCGACCCTGATGCCCTGCTCTGTGCTCCCTCAACGGAGGCTTTTACTTGGGTTTCAGACTGAAGCAGGGTTCTTGAGATTGAGCCAACACATTTTTCCCAAGCACATCTGTCTTTAGGCTGCCAGCAGGGCCACAATGGGGCATTTTGAGGCAGCTGATTTCATTAAGCCCCTGCGATCCCTTCAGAAAGAACTGGTATTCACCCTCTGCTGACCGCACTCGGGCTGGGCATCATGTGTGACACATGTCACACACAGACTCCGTGGTGCTGCCCTTGAAGGCCACCTGGAGCCTCCTGTCCCACAGCTTTCGTGTCAGGCGCTGGGCAAGAGCCTGCAGAGCAGCCATCCGGGCTTTTGTGTGCTTGGCTCATGAGAAACCAAAGCTGTTGGCAGCCGCTTAGCTGGGAATTCCAAAGCGCCGGTTCTGCTGGGGCCTTCACCAGCACACAGCTGTCCTGAGGGCCCCATTGGGATTCACTGGCAGGTCACTGTCCCGGGACACCTCCCACTGCCCCATGTGCTACCTCTTTCTTAAGGGTTCCCAGGAAATAGGCCTGCCTTGTGTCTTTGTGACCATCTCTCAGCCCAGGTTCCCCACAGGGAATGCCACATCCAGCCCTGCATCTCCCAGAGCCCTAACCTGGAGGCTGCAGCTGTGGCAGATGGGCCTTGCCAAGACTCTGTTGCAGGAGGTCCCTCGGGCCAGGCCTGGGGTCCTCCCCACTCTCCCATCCGTCCGTCCATCTGTCTGTCCATCCCTCCAGGGGCAAGCACCTGTTCTCCTGTTGGGGCTGGAGTGGGGGTTTCTGCTGACAACAGCATAGGGGGCCTCAGGGACCCCACAGTTCCTCTCAGGGTGGCCTGGGCTACATGGGGCCCATTTTGGGTGAGGGGCTCTGAGTCAGACCCTCGGGGTTTTTGGCAAGTTCTGTAGGCTCATCAGCAGTGACCTTGGGCCAGCCACCTAATCAGGCTCAACCTGTTTCCTCATCCAAAAATGGGGCCCACTCTCTCCTTAGACGATGAGTGTGAGCATCACAGGACTGCGTAGGGTGGGGCGGAGGCAGAGGTGGGGCTCTCCAGCAGTGGAACGGGCACTAGAGGCAAACCCCTCCCCTGCAGCCTGCTTGGTGATGATGTTATGCTGCTGTGTGTCCTTGCACTGAGGGGCACAGGTGGTCTGGGCCAGGAGGGCTGAGCAGCAGAGTGCCAAGGGATGGAGGGAGAGACCCCATGGGAGGGTGCCAGGGGGCTGGCTGAGCAGCTGGGCGGGGTCCGTGAGGTGAGAAGGTGCCTGGGCCAGTGGGCAGGAGCTCTGATGTAGGACAGCTCAGCCCAGACAAGGGGTGCTATGAGCTCAGCAGGGGCCTCCGAGTCTGGGGTGGCCTCACCCCCACAAGCAGTCCTGGCTACTCAGCAGCACTACCCAGAGGGAACGCCTGGGCAGTTTGTTTAATTTGGTGGTACATCAACATCGTTTGAAACTTGTTTTTTCTTGTTTTCTTTTCTAGAATTTGATTTCTTCCGGAATGACCTTCTTATTTATGTAACTGGCTTTCATTTAGATTGTAAGTTATGGACATGATTTGAGATGTAGAAGCCATTTTTTATTAAATAAAATGCTTATTTTAGGCTCTGTCCCCATTGTGGCTCTGGTCTCGAGGCCCGTGCTTGAGTGTGCCCTGAGCCTCCTATGGGTCCTGGGCCCCAGGTGCCCTCAGCGCCTGGCAGGAAATCAGCATGGAGATTGGCCCCAAGGACAAGATCTCCTCACTCTGTCCTCCAGGCCCTCCGGGTGGCGGTGGACAGAGGTCAGGACGCCTCGGCATCCCTGCCTTCTCATAGCACCTGCACCGGCCACTGCCTGGTGGTGCCAGCCAGCACCTGGCTCTGTCCACCTACCACTTCCTCCGGTCCACCTGGCCTTAGCCACATAGCAAGTCCACCCTTTCAGCCATCCCTCTACCCGTGGGTCTCACCGTCCAGCACTCTTTTCCAGGTCTTTGAAGGCAGGAGTGATTTGGGTAGGTTTTAAGTCAGTGGGGAAAAGCTCAGAAAGAGTGGCCTGGAAAAGAGCACACAGGTAGGTGGGGCTGGTCTTGGTGCAGCCCTTGGCAAAGGGCAGTGGGCACAAAAGGGTGAGAGCTGGACTGGAGGCTGGGCCCCTCCCCTCACCTCTGGTGGTTTGCACAGCTTCCCGGGGCCCTTGAGCTGCCCACCTTGGCCATTTGGGAGAGTTCAAAGGCTGTGCAGCTGCCTTTCCATGCCCTTCCTTTCTTTTTTTTGAGAAAGAGTCTCGCTCTTTTTTGAGAAAGTCTCGCTCTGTCACCAGACTGGAGTGCTGTGGTGTGATCTCGGCGCACCGCAACCTCCGCCTCCCAAGTTCAAGCGGTTCTCCTGTCTCAGCCTCCCGAATAGCTGGGATTACAGGCATGCGCCACCACGCCCAGCTAATTTTTGTATTTTTGGTAGAGACGGGTGTCACCATGTTGGCCAGGATGATCTCAATGTCGTGACCTTGTGATCTGCCCACCTCAGCCTCCCAAAGTGCTGGGATTACAGGCATGAGCCACCGTGTCCAGCCCCATGCCTTTCCTTTCTTAGGAAAAGGCTTTCTTAGGAAAGCCCTGCCAGGCAGCCTTGGGCCTCGGCTTCTGACCAAACACACCAGACCTGGAACTACCCAGCCCCAGTGGCCAGGTGCAAGAGTGTAAGGACCATTGTTTCTGGCTCTGCCCAGGGCCACAGCTCTGGGATCACACACTCCCAAGCTTGGGGACTATTCTTGGTCCCTGTTGTACAGGCCCAGGTGGGGCACAGGTCAGGCCTGCTGAGGACCTCTGCACCGTGGGGCCCCTCTCCCTGTAACTCATCCCACTGACTGGTTCCACAGCAGCTCCCAGGAAGCTGCCACATATTCCAGCAGCTGCCCTAAGCCACTCAGCCCGCATTCTTGGGGTTCTCCCACTGCTCCATGATGGTAGCCTGGCCAGACCTAGGAGACTCCCTGCCACTGGATGTGGCCCAGACATTTCTGGGCAGGGCCCCCAAGGCCAGTCTGGGGCAGATGCCAAGTCTCCCTTCCGGCTGGGCTTCGAGCTCTTCCCTGCAGCATGCCCCCTTCATCAGCTGCTCTCTTCTGCTTCTAGCTTTATGTCAAAAGTTAAAAATGTGTTAATTCAAAGTGCCTAGAACAAGGCTAAAAACAATGAGCTCTCAGTGGCTATGTTAGATGGCTCTGGACCCCCCCATTCCGAGGTGCCTGGCAGGGGCCAGCACTGACTCCCAGGCCACACAGCCCCTGGAGGAGGAAGGTTACCCAGAGTGCCCCCAGCAGGGGCTGGTACAGGTGCTGGTTGTGAGCACCATTCTGGGCAGGGTGCCAGGCCAGCAGGGTGGGCACAGGCTCTGTAGGGAGCTACACTAGGACTGGCAGAGGAGCCAGGACGAGGGGCTAGAGCCAAGCTCGGTACTCCGGGCAACCAGCTGCCAGCACCTCCTCCCATGGCAACCCCACTGTTGACCGGCGCGTCCTACATTCACCCCTGTTCCTGCCCCACCCACCGTTGGAAAGGGCCTGGTCGGGGATTCTACAGACCTCTGTGGCCACTTGATGAGACCTGGGACTAGGCAAGCCCTGAGAGGGCAGTGGAAAACCTCCCTGTGCTGTGTGGGGCTTGGCCCTTTCTGGGAGAAGCCAGCGGCCTGGCTGCTCACCCTCAGCACTTCCCACATCGCAGGACCCACTCACCAGCCTGTGTTGAGGGCGCTTCACCCCGTATCTTCAGCTGGGGTCTGCCGCTGCCCCCGCCCCTGTCCCATCCCGGGCTCCAGGGCCCCATGACGCAGCAGCGGCTCTTCTGACCGCAGATCCCGCCTTTCTGGGCTGTAGTAAGTGGTGGCTGTACCTCCCACCTGGTGGGAAGGTGGCAGGGAGGATGGGGAAAAGGGCCCCAGCCTCCAGCCCTGGGAGGAGGTCTCCACAGGAGTCCTTGGGAGGGCGGGGCTGGTGGGTGATGAATGGGGCTGCTGGACATGGAAGATGGCTGGACAGAGAACAGGACACAGGTGAGAGAGAGTTCAAACCATTTACTAAGCAGATTCTTAGCCTTCCCACTCCCGCCCGCTCTCAAGCTCCGGTGCCCACAAGCCTTGCCTGGGGAGATGAGCTGGAGTGAGACCGGGAGGTCCAGGCCAAGTCACTGGTCCCTGGGCTCGGGCCCTGCTGATGGAGTAAAGACCAGCTGTACACATCTCTCCGGTGGGGGCCCTGGGCTCTCCATCCGCCCCTCCGAAGTCAGCAGGAGCCTCTGGGAAGTAAGGCAGCAGCCAAGACCCCCAGCGTCTTGGAGGGGAAGCGAAATCCTCAGTCTGACACCCGCTCTGCCTATGGAAACAGCGCCGCGCACAGAAAAGGAAACTGCTCAGTCCGTCTGTTAAGGGCAGGGCCCGGCTGGTGGCAGGAGAAGGCCAGCTGCGGGCGCAGGCTGGAGCCGATCCAGGGGCCGCGTCAGGGCGCAGAGCCGGACGTTCCGCGGAGCCTGCGCGCCGCGCTACCCGGCGGAAGCCGCGGTCCATGCGGGGCTCCCCAGGCTCATCCAACGCCTCGCAGGCGTGGCTGGCAGGAGGGGCCCCGCCGTGCCCAGCGCCCTCAGACGTAGTTCTTCTTGTCGTAGTCGCCGGTGGCCGTGGGCCGCCGCGGCGCTGAGTACTTCACGGGGAAGCTGAGGTCGGGACGGCCGGTGCAGACCCAGGCGCCGCAGCACAAGAGGCAGCCGCCTACCATGAGCAGCGCGGTGGCCGCCCAGCCGATGTACAGCGCTGCGCCCAGCTCGTACTTCTGCGACACGGGCACAGACGGGTCGTAGAACTCGCGGACGACAATGTTGGCGAACCAGCAGAGTGGCACAAGCGCCAGCAGCCCGCAAAGCAGGTAGAGCACGCCTCCCGTGAGGGCCACACGCGCCTTGGCCGGGCCCGGGGCCACGCAAGTGGTGCACTGCGCGCCCGCCAGGGTCACGAAGAGCGCAACGAACGCCAGCAGCACGGCGCCCACGGTGAGCGCCCGCGCCGCCTGCACCTCGGTGCTCAGAGCCAGCACCGAGTCGTACACCTTGCACTGCATGTGCCCCGTGCTCTGCACCACGCACGACATCCACAGCCCCTTCCAGGTGGTCTGCGCCGTCACGATGTTGTGGTCCAGGAAGGCGGTCACCTGCCACATGGGCAGCCCGCACGCCAGGATCAGACCCCCCCAGCCCACCAGGCACAGCACCAGGCCCAGGATCTCCAACGCTGCGGACCCCATGGCTAGAGGCGAGACGCGCACCCGAAGGCCCGCAGAACCCCCAAGGCCGTGCTGCGCGGCGCCCTGGGCGGGCCCTGGTGCCTCTGCGCCCGCGCTCCCGGCTCTTGGCCCCAGTCCGTTTGCCCCGCAGGTCTGTCGCACCTCCTAGGTCTGCCAGCTCCTGCCGGGGGGGTACCCTCTTTGAAGGTTCGGGGGCGGATTCTGTCCCCCAGGCCCAGCCCCCCGGCCCTAAGCAGCCAATCCGTGCGCGGGCCGTCGTCTCGCAGCCAATCACAGAGCCCCTGGCAGCTGAAGTTAGGGAAACAACGGCTCTTGAGGGGTAGCTGAGGGCGCGGGACCGCTCCCCGCCCGGCCGCCGCCCCCAACCCCACCCGCCGTTGTCCTAGTCGCGGCCAAGCGCATTCTGGGCTGGCCTAGGGCGCGCTTCTTGGGCCGCCTCCCTGCGTGTCCCGGCCCCGTCACTTCAGAAGGCGCTTGACCCCCAGCCTGCACCACCCAGTCCATTGCCACATCCCCGACTGAGCCTGGTGGTCTCTTCCACCCGAGCCAGCTCCACTTCCCTGACCAAGGTTTGCAGAAGCCTCCCACCCCGTCACCGCCGTAGAGGCCCGCGTAGGGGGGCTCTCCAGAAAGCCCCTTCCGGAGTCCAAGCCCCACCCAGGCCCTTTCTCGCACTCTTACTCTCCAGCTCCGCTCTGAGTCCCGGCACTGTCTCTCTCATCCCATGGCAAACGGAGAGGCCAGGCAGGCGTGTGGAGGTCAGGCCCAGGGCCCCAGCCTCACCCCCCATGCCACTCACTGCCTCTCTGGAGCCTGAGTCTCTGGCACAAAGCGGTGGCATAGGGGCTTTCTCCCCCTGCCTGGTGACCCCCACTCTCCCAAGCCGCAGGGGCTTCCCAGACCTCTCAATCTTCACAGGGGCTGCTCCTCTTCCTGCGGTACTGCCCGCACCCCATCCTTGGGGGCCCAGCTCAGGTGACACCACTTCAGGAAGTTCCCAGTGACCCAGCACACTGGGTGTACACCCAGGGGCAGTGGTGGCCCCAGGCCTAGCAGCCTGCTCTGGCCTTCGGACAGGAGAGACAAAGGGACACGGAGGGGTTGTGCCCTGCCCTCCCACCAGTAGCGATGGTGTCCCTGGCACCCCAGCCCCCAGGCCACCCTCCGGAAGCCAACTTGGAGTTTCCTGGCCAGGAGGAAGAGCCCCCATCCTTGCTGGAGGAGGGAGGCGCGGGATTTCCGGGCATTTTTCTGCACAATGGCCCAGCCATTTCTCGAAAGGTCCACTGGGGTGGACACTCCGGGCCCCCTGAGGCTCAGGTGGGGGCACCAGGCTCCAAAACCCACAGCCCCATGGGGGCACCAGCCCCTTTCTAGCAGTTCTTCCCCCAATCTCTGTCGGCCCCTTTGTTTCCAGTAAAGTTTGAACTCCAGGCCCTGGACTGAGGCCACTGGGTGCCCAGTTCTTTTATCTGGTCCGTGCTCAGTTCCATTGGACAGGGCCCTCCATAGAAAAAGTATGGCACTGACGCTGGTCACAGATGTGGGAGCTTTGATGTCTTTCTCCCTCCTGGGGCCCGTTTCCCTTCTCCCCCTTCAGATGACGCTGAGATGGTAAATGAGATAAGGCCAGCGTCTGGCTCACCTAGTGTGGGGAGGTTCTGAAGGCAAGTGTGCCCAGCCCTGAGGCTGGAAGGAAATTGTACCCTCTTTTCTCAGCCCCACGTGGCCTCTCCCCACCAGGTATGGCTCTGAGGACCACTGCCTTCTCCCAGCTATCACTTTAGTCACTGCCTTCCTCCTGCTGCAGACCCATGGGCCACACCTCTTCCTCAACAGACCCTCCTGGACATCTCCTCCTCTGTGTACTCCAGGGGTACAGCTGACCCACCCACCGTCTCACTCTTACTACCCCCAACCCAAGCCCAGGGACCTTCCCCAGATCCCCCTACTCCCAGCCCTTCCATGCCACCATCTTCCTGGGATGACTGCTACGGCCTGCTCAGGTCATCAGGGACCCGCCCTTGCCCAGCTAGGCCACCCCACCAGGCCCCTCTCCTGGGCCTCACCCTACCTAAGGCCCTCCATGGCTCACATTGCCCATGGACGAAGAGCCGATTCCCAGAGCAGCTGGATTGATGTGTACCTGCATGCACTAGGACTGGCCAGTCCAGCCACCAGGCTTGGTGTGGCCCTGAGCACACACTCTGCCCCAGCAGACTTACCTGCCTATGGGCCTCACATGGGCCGTCTCTTACCTTGGCCTCTTCTGCCCGCAGTGTGGGTCTGTCAGGTTGGGTCCTGCTCATCTTCTAAGTTGTGTTGCCGAGGTCATTTCCAGGAACACCTTACTGCGCCGTCCCCCAGCATTGCTTTTAGAAGCTTGAGCTGGACCTGTCCGTTTGCTTGCCGACTTTCCCACCCAGTATCCAGGAATAACCTCCACAGGGCGGCTGTCTTCATGTGTCTGTCCTACACAGGAGGCTGCCCGTCGCCCTCTAGCCAGCTTGGAGCTGCAGCCAGCCCAAGGCTCTCCCTTCTCACCTGGCTGCCTGTTTTTCTTCTCTCCTAGCTGGCGCCCTAGGGTGGCCCCAGCAAGCTCACGTTTCTTTGGCGGCAGCCTCACAGCATCTCAGGGACATGGCAGAGGAGTCTCAGGCTTCACCTTTCACAATCTGATTTCTACCCTGACCCCACTATGTTGGTCGAGGCCCCAGGCTGCAATGGAACAATGCCAATGCAGAGAGGCCCAGAGAGGGCCGCAGGGGCTGACACTACCCCAGACAAACCCACCTCAGATGGAGGCTGGCCTCTGAGTGGCCCAGGCCAGACTCCAGAGGGGCATGAGGGTGCACCCACCTTTCCTGCCACTCATGGAGGGTCTGCCCACCTACTTCATGGCAAGCACTGTCTCTAGGCAGAGCACACAGCACAAGAAGCTCCTGCCCAGAAGGAGCTGACAGGAACCTGTCAACCAAGAACTGGGCAGGAAAGACAGTGGCGAAGGCCTCTCTGAAGAGGTGACATTTCACAGGGATCTGGGGAAGAAGTTCCAGGCAGAGCAGAAGCAATAGCCAGTGCAAGATCCCAGAGGTGGGAAGGAGCTCAGCGACCAAAGGGGCAGAAGCGGCCTTGTGTCCACAGTGCTACAGTGGTCCAGGGCCTGCAGGTAGAGATCGGAGGTGTCCTGGTTAGGCAGGGACACAACCCCCTGATCTCTGGCAAAGGGCCCTTGGGGCAGAGCACTGGCCAAGGCCACCTGCTCACCCCCAGCCATTGTTCTGCTTTCCCAGGGGAAGTATGGCAGGATCTCATTAATTGTGTGTGAGAAAAGCCTGAGTCTGCAGAAAAGCCAAGTTTATCTTGAGCAGCTGCTGGCTGACCCTGCCCCAGGGTAATCCGGTGACCTTCCAAGGATAAGCTAAATTTAGGCTCAAGATTCCTGGGGATTTGGGTTTGGGAAACTCCTAGTTAACAGATTTGATTTCAGGGGAAGTGAAGAATAGCGTTTCTTCTGTCTTTCAGTTTTGAAAGAGTTAAGGATGTGTCCTTCCATTTCCGCAAATGTTTGCAGAGCCTCCAAGCACAGTGTGGCCTGGTGCCCTTTCTTGACACAAGCCAGTACTCCTGCAGGCCAAGAGCAGCAGTTGGGGTCCTCCTGCGTCCCTGACCACTGCAGCAGGTGCCCGAGGCACCCTGTGTGGGGCCCCTGGGCGGCTGTGACGATGTGAGCAGCATCCAGAGTGGACAGTGCCAGACTCGGCAATTTTGCTGGCATCGTTGTTACTCTTTGTGGTTAAACACAGGCATGGAGTCAGATTCGCTCCCACAAGCAAGAAACTTTCTGGACTAGTGAGGTGGCCTCTCTGCCTTAGTTCCTCACTGGTAACGAAGCCCCCCATGGTGGAGGCTGCGAGTCTGCAGGGGAGGCCGATGCCAGTCCCGGTTCTCTTCTGCCATTCCTGAGTGCCATCCACCCAGGCTCCCTGGGCCTTCACAGCTCATCCAACCTCAGCTGCACCCCTCAGGGTAGTCATCGCTGGCTGTTAGTCAGAATTGGAGGTCATTGTGGCTTTAACTTCCCCAGTGGGTGAGGGAGTGGGGGGCAGGGAGCTCTGGTGTGATCCACGAAGGGTCCAGCGGTCTATAGAATGGCAAGCCAGGCCAAGGGCAGTGGCTCACACCTGTAATTCCATTCAGGAGGCCGAGGTGGGTGGATTACTTGAGGTTAGGAGTTTGAGACTAGCCTGGCCAACATGGTGAAACCCCGTCTCTACTAAAAATACTAAAATTAGCTGGGCGTGGTGGCACGCACCTGTAATCCGTTACTGGGGTAGCTGAGGTGGGAGAATCCCTTGAACCTGGGAGGCAGAGGTTGCAGTGAGCCGAGATCATGCCACCGCACTCCATCCTGGGCAACACAGCGAGACTCCGTCTCAAAAAAAAAAAAAAGTCCACCAAAGTACGTCATAAACCAAATTTCATAAAACTGGTGCTAAAGAGAAAGTCTTAAAAGCATGGAGAGGAAAGGACGGGCGCAGTGGCTCATGCCTGTAATCCCAGCACTTTGGGAGGCCGAGGTGGGCGGATCACCTGAGGTCAGGAGTTCGAGACCAGCCTGACCAACATGGAGAAACCCCGTCTCTACTAAAAACAAAAAAAAAATTAGCCGGGGGCTTGGTGGTGGGCGCCTGTAATCCCAGCTACTCAGGAGGCTGAGGCAGGAGAATGGTGTGAACTCGAGAGGTGGAGCTTGCAGTGAGCCAGGATTGTGTCACTGCACTCCAACCTGGGCGACAGAGCGAGACTCCGTCTAAAAAACAAAACAAAACAAAAAAAAGCATGGAGAGGAAAAAGACACATTGTGTGCAGAGGAATCAAGAAGAAGGAGATTTCTTGTTGGAAACAATGCAAGCAAGAAGATAGTGTAGCAATATCTTTAAAGTACTGCAAGAAAAAAATCCCTGTAACCTAAAATTCTTTTTCTTTTTTTTTCTTTAGAACGGGTTGCACTTTGTTATCAAGGCTGCAGTACAGCGGCACAAACATGGTTCACTGCAGCCTCAGCCTCCGGGCTCAACGGATCCTCCTGCTTCAGCCACCCAAGCACCCAAATAGCTAGGACTACAGGCATGCGCCACCACACCGGGCTAATTTATTTTATTTTATTTTTATTTTAAAAATTTTTTGTAGCAATGGGGTTTCACCATGTTGTGCAGGCTGGTCTCAAACTCCTGAGCTCAAGTGATCCATTCGCCAATCCCAGTGCTGGGATTACAGCATGAGCCACCACGCCCAGGCTTAACCTAAATTATCTACTCACCAAAAATGTATTTCAAAAATGAAGGCAATACCACGTCCATGGATGAGCCTGAAAAAAATAAATGAAGGCAGCTGGGTACGGTGGCTCATGCCTGTAATCCCAGCACTTTGGGAGGCTGAGCCAGGTGGATCACCTGAGGTCAGGAGTTTGAGACCAACCTGGCCAACATGGTGAAACCCTGTCTCTACTAAAAATACAAAAATTAACTGTTTATGGTGGCAGGCGCTTGTAATTCCAGCTACTTGAGAGGCTGAGGCAGAAGAATCGCTTGAACCCAGGAGACGGAGGTTGCAGTGAGCTGAGATCACACCACTGCACTCCAGCTGGCATGACAGAGCGAGACTCCATTTCAAAAAACAAAAACAAAAAATTTTTTTAAAAATGAAGACAAAGGCTGGGCGCAGTGGCTCAAGCCTGTAATCCCAGCACTTTGGGAGGCCGAGGCGGGGCGATCACGAGGTCAGGAGATTGAGACCATCCTGGCTAACACGGTGAAGCCCCGTCTCTACTAAAAATACAAAAAATTAGCCGGGCGTGTTGGCGGGCACCTGTAGTCCCAGCTACTCGGGAGGCTGAGGCAGGAGAATGGCGTGAACTCGGGAGGTGGAGCTTGCAGTGAGCCGAGATCGCGCCACTGTACTCCAGCCTGGGCGACAGAGCAAGACTCCGTCTCAAAATAAATAAATAAATAAATAAATAAATAAATAAATAAATAAATAAAATAAAGACAAAATAGACTTCTGCTTCCTAGAAGACAGATAAACATATGTTTCCCTATTCCTTCCACAAATAAAAACCCTAAATGTTATAAATAAAGCAAACATAAGAAGATTCTAAGTGTTACAAAGAAGGCAGACAAGCTAGAGACTTAGAGCCAAGGACGAAATGGTGGTGTTTCTCCGGGTTGCCTTTGTGTTTTTTATTCTTATTTTATTTATTTATTTTAGAAACAGGTCTCATTCTGTCACCCAGGCTGGACACAACCTGTCCAGGGACACAACCATCGCTCGCTGCAACTTTGAACTCGTAGGCTCAAGTGATTCTCCCACCTCAGCCTCCCAAGGAGCTGGGACTACAGGTATGCACCACCACCCAGCTAATACTTTTAAAAAATTTTTGTAGAGACGGTCTTGCTATGTTGCTCAGGCTGATCTTGTAACTGCTGGTCTCAAGGGATCCTCCTGCCTCAGCCTCCCAAAGCACTGGGATGACAGGCATGAGCCACCATGCCCAGCCTCCTGGGTTATCTTTTTGACTCATGTATCCCAGACTGCATACAGAGGAGCTGGCCACCCAGAAACACCAATGGGTACAGGCGAAAAATAAGTCCCAGGCAGAGCCTGTTCTGTCTAGCCAAAAGATCAGGACAAAGACAGACTAGCAAGACAAAAATATTTTAGACAATAACCACTCTACTCAAGCTAAACTACTACAGAAAAAAACTGTGGCCCCAACCCTGCCCTCAATAGCAAAGACCAGTGGGAAGCTTAGACTCCTACCCTTGCCAGGCTGTAATGAGATGCTCTAGCCTCCTACTGGGGTGTTAGAGGAGGCCAAGGAGAACTTGGGTGGAAATAGGTCCCCCTCCCTGACCACAGTGTCAGTGGAGACCACATGGGGAGCCTGGACTTCCACTCCTAACGTGGTAATAAGGGCCCCCTCCAGGTCCTCACTATGGTACTGTCAGAGGAACCTAGCAGAGGGTAAGGATGTTCATCATTTTCCAGAGGTGATGAGGCTCTCCCTGCCCACACATGGTGCCAGTGGAGGCCACGTGGGGATCAGCAGTAGGCATTCCTCCCATCCATGCCTGGGGTATCACAAGAGGCCGAGTGGGGAGCAGGAACTCCCAGCCCCACCCAGCAGTCACAAGGATCCCCGTGGCCCCAGGTGTCAATGGAGATAGGGTGGAGAATCTGGACTTCCACTTCCGCCTGGCAGTAACGTGTCCCCTGTCATTGCCAGAATGGTGTCAGAGGAAGCCTGCTAAAATACAAGATTTAAATAAGATCCACAGTCTTGTAATAACCAAATTATCCAAGTTTTGATTGAAAATAAGTCATCAGGCCAGGTGGGGTGGCTCACGCCTGTAATCCCAGCACTTTGGGAGGCTGAGGCGGGCAGATCACAAGGTCAGGAGATTGAGACCGTCCTGGCCAACATGGTGAAACCCCATCTCTACTAAAAAATCCAAAAAAAATTAGCCAGGCGTGGTGGTACACGCCTCTAGTCCCAGCTACTCAGGAAGCTGAGGCAGGAGAATTGCTTGAACCTGGGAGGTAGAGGCTGCAGTAAGTCGAGATCATGCCACTGCACTCCAGCCTGGGTGACAGATCAAGACCCTGTCTCAAAAAAAAAAGAAAAAAGTCATCATACCAAGTATCAGTAAGATATTAAACTAAATTGGCCAGGTATGGTGGCTCATGCCTGTAATCCCAGCACTTTGAGAGGCTGAGTGGGCAGATAGCTTGAGGTCAGATGTTTGAGACCAGCCTGGCCAACATGGTGAAACCCTCTCTCTACAAAAAATTAGCCAGGCTTGGTGGTGCACCTCTGTAGTCCCAGCTACTCCAGAGGCTAAGGCATGAGATTCGCTTGAGCCCAGGAGGCAGAAGTTGCCGTGAGCTGAGATCCTGCTACTGCACTCCTCCTGGGCAACAGAGCAAGACCCTGCCTCAAAAAAAAAAAAAAAAAAAAAGACAATCAACAAAGATGGCGATGTCACAGATGTGAGAATTAATTCAGATTTCAAAGCAGACATGATAAAAATGCTTCAGTGAGCAGTTACAGATATGCTTGAAACAAATGAAAATATAGAAAGTCTTACAAAGAAATGAGCACCACATAGAAATTTTAGAACTAGGCCAGCCATGGTGGCTCATGCCTGTAATCCTAGCAGTTTGGGAGGCCGAGGTAGATGCATTGCCTGAGCTCAGGAGTTTGAGACCAGCCTGGGCAACATGGTGAAACCCTGTCTCTACTAAAATACAAAAAAATTAGCTGGGCGTGGCAGCGTGCACCTGTAATCCCAGCTACTCAGGAGGCTGAGAGAGGAGAATTTCTAGAACCCAGGAGGCAGAGATTGCAGTGAGCTGAGATCGCGCCCCTGTACTCCAGCCTGGGTGACACAGCGAGACTCTGTCTCTGAAAAAAAAAAAAAAAAAAGAAATTTTAGAACTGAAATACAGTAACCAAAATTTTAAAAAGGTCATTGGGGCCGGGCGCGGTGACTCACGCCTGTAATCCCAGTACTTTGGGAGGCCGAGGCAGGCAGATCATGAGGTCAGGATCCTGGCTAACACAGTGAAACCCCGTCTCTACTAAAAATACTAAATATTAGCTGGGCATGGTGGAGGGTGCCTGTAGTCCCAGCTACTCAGGAGGCTGAGGCAGGAGAATGGCGTGAACCTGGGAGGTGGAGCTTGCAGTGAGCCGAGATTGCGCCACTGCACTCCAGCCTTGGCGACAAAGCAAGATTCTGTCTCAAAAAATAATAATAATAAAAATGTCATTGGATATCAGCTGGACAGTAACATGGAAGGGACAGAGGAAACTATTGGTGAATTGGAAGCTAGAACAGTGCAATTATCCTATCTGGGCCAGCCACAGTGGCTCACACCTGTAATCCTAGCACTTTGGGAGGCTGAGGCAGGAGGATTGCTTGAGGCCAGGAGTTAAAGACCAACTGGCCAACACAGTGAGTCCCTGTCTCTATTAAAAACAAAATTTTAACCCAATTATCCCATCTGAACAAGACAGAGAAAATCATTGAAAAAATAAGAATAAACAAAGGCTCAGAAAATGTGAGATTGTAACAAAAGACCTAACATCCATATCATGAGAGTGCCAAAAGGAGAGGAGAAAGGGAGTGGGGTTAACAAAGCACTCAAAGAAATAATAGCTGGAAGTTTCTTGAATTTAGCAAAAAGAAAAAGAGAGAGAAAAAAAAAACTACAGATTCAAGAAGTTAAGTGAGGCCAGGTACGGTGGTTCACACCTTTGGGGGCCAAGATGGGAGGACCTCTTGAGCCCAGGAGTTCAAGACCAGCCTGGGCAACATAGTGAGACCCCTGTCGAGAGAGAGAGAGGAGAAAACTTAAATTGAACCTTAAACATTATAAACTCAAAGAAATCCACACTAAAACATCTTTTTTTTTGGAGACAGATTCTTGTTCTGTCGCCCAGGTTGGAGTGCAGTGGCACGATCTCGGCTCACTCCAATCTCTGCCTCCTGGGTTCAAGAGATTCTCCTGCCTCAGCCTCCCAAGTAGCTGGGACTACAAGCACATGCTGCCGTGCCCAGCTAATTTTTTTTGTATTTCAGTAGAGACAGGGTTTCACCGTATTGCCCAGGCTGATCTCGAACTCCTGAGCTCAGGTGATCTGGCCTCCTCGGCCTCCCAAAGTGCTAGGATTACAGGCTGCAGCCACCGCGCCAGGCCCAAAACATCTTAATTGAACTTCTGAAACCTGAAGACAATGCAGCTAGACAGAAAAATGACACCTCACCTATAGGGGAAGAAAATGAATCAAATGACAGAATTTCTCTTCAGAAACCAGGGAGACAGGACGAAAGTAGCACATTTTTTAAGTGCTGAAAGAAAAAAAAAAACTCAATCCAGAATTCTATGTCTAGTGAGCATGTTATTCAAGAATGAAGGGGGAAAATATTTTTTTTCAAGTGAAGGAAAATGAAGAGAGTTTATTGCCAGCAATATATGCTGAAAGAATGCTAAAAGATGTTCCTTAAACAGAAAGGAAATGGTAAAATAAGAGTCTTGGAACATCAGGAAGGAAGAAAGAACATGATAAGCAAAATACTGGTAAATATTAATACAATAGATTTTCTTCCTCCTCTTGAGTTTCCTAAATTATGTTTGATGGCTGAAGCAAAAATTATTACACTGCCTTAAGTGGTTCTCAATGTATGTAGAGGAAACATCTAAGATACATAATTATATTATAAATGGGGGAGGGTAACAGGACATTAAGGGAGGTAAGGTTTTTTGTTTGTTTGTTTGTTTGTTTGTTTTTGAGACAGAGTCTCGCTCTGTCACCCAGGCTGGAGTACAGTGGCGTGATCTCGGCTCACTGCAACCTCTGCCTCCCGGGTTCAAGTGATTCTCCTGCCTCAGCCTCCCAAGTAGCTGCGACTACAGGCGCCCGCCACCATGCCCAGCTAATTTTTGTATTTTTAGTAGAGACAGGGATTCACCACATTGGCCAGGCTGGTCTCCAACTCCTGACCTCAGGTGATGCGTCTGCCTCAGCCTCCCAAAGTGCTGGGATTACAGGCATGAGCCACCGTGCCCAGCTGCCGAGAGGTAAGGTTTTTTACACTTCATTCCAACTAGTAAAATGTTGACACCTGGAGACTTTGATTATATAATATACATTTTATATATATTTATCCTACAGCAACCACTAAAAAGCTATACAAAGGTATCAAGAAGAAAAAAAATAAAAAATGCTGGTGAGGTTGCAGAGAAGAGAACTCTTATACACTCTTGGTGGGAAAGTGCACCCATCTGGTACCATAAACTAGCCCAACCACAATAGAGAACAGCATGGAGGGTCCTCATAAAAACTGCACATAGAAATACCATACCATCTAGCAACTCCATGACTGGGCATTAATCCAAAGGAATGAAATCCGTTATCAAAGACACATCTGCACCCTTATGTTTACCGCGGCACTATTCACTAGCCAAGACATGGAATCAACCTAGGTGTTCAACAGCAGAGGAATGGATAAAGAAAAGTTGGTACATATATACAACAGAATACTATTCAGCCATTAAAAAAAAAAAAGAAATCCTGTAATTCGTGGCAACATAAATGGAACTGGAGAACAATATGTTAAGTGAAATGAGTCAGGAACAGAAAGGTTATTTATTTAATTATTTTTTGTTTATTTATTTATTTATTGAGACAGAGTCTTGCTCTGTTGCCCAGGCTGGAGTGCAATGGCATGATCTTGGCTCACTGCAACTTCTGCCTCCTGGGTTCAAGCAATTCTCCCACCTCAGCCTCCCAAGAAGCTGGGATTACAGGATCGTGCCACCATGCCTGGCTAATTTTTGCATTTTTAGTAGCAACGGGGTTTCACCATGTTAGCCAGGTTGGTCTCGAACTCCTAACCTCATGATCTGCCTGCCTCAGCCTCCCAAAGTGCTGGGATTACAGGCGTGAGCCACTGTGCCCAGCTGATGTTTTATTTTTTAGAGATGGGGTCTCACAATGTTGCTCAGGCTGGTCTCAAACTTCTGGGTTCAAGTGATCCTCCTACCTCACCCTCCCAAAGTGCTGGGATTTCAGGGAGGAGCCACCACACACAGCTAAGACAGAAAGTTAAACACCACATGTTCTTATTCATATGTAGAAGCTTAAAAAAGTTCATCTTAGCCAGGCGCAGTGGCTCACGCCTGTAATTCCAGCACTTTGGGAGGCAGAGGGGGGCGGATCATGAGGTTAGGAGATTGAGACCATCCTGGCTAACGTGGTGAAACTCTGTCTCTACTAAAAATACAAAAAAAAAAAAAAAAAAATTAGCCAGGCGTGGTGGCCGGCACCTGTAGTCCCAGCTACTCAGGAGGCTGAGGCAGGAGAATGGCGTGAACCCGGGAGGCGGAGCTTGCAGTGAGCCGAGATTGCGCCACTGCACTCCAGCCTGGGCGGCAACAGAGTGAGACTCTGTCTCAAAAAACAAACAACAAAAAAAAGATAAATAAAAAATAAAAATAATAAAAATGAAAAACAATAAAAATTAAAAAGTATATTTAAAAAGAGGTAGATCTATATGCACTGACCTGGACATATCTCTAACAGATCTTATTTAGTGAAAAAAATCATTCAAGTTTATCACATTACATATACAATGATACTGTGTAAACTTAAATTCCCACAAAAATGAAACTATGTAATGCTTTTTTGTTTTCTTTTGTTTTGTTGTTTTTTAGTGAGACAGAGTCTCACTCTGTTACCCAGGCTGGAGTGCAGTGGCATGAACATGGCTCACTGCAGCCTCGACTTCCCAGGTTCAAGCAATCCTCCCACTTCATCCTCAGGAGGAGCTGGGACCACAAGTGTGCATCACCACGCCTGCCTAATTTTTGTATTTTTTTGTAGAGATGGGGTTTTGCCATGTTGCCTAGGCTGGTCTCAGACTCTTAGGCTCAAGCAATCCTCTGCCTTGGCCTCCTAAAGTGCTGGGATTACAGGTGTGAGCCACCTGGCCAAAACTATGCACTTTTTTTTTTTTTTTTTTTTTTGAGACAAAGTCTTTTTCTGTCACCAGGCTGGAGTGCAGTGGCAGGATCTCAATTCACTGCAAGCTCCGCCTCCCGGGTTCAAGTGATTCTACCTCAGCCTCCTGAGTAGCTGGGACTACAGGCGTGTGCCACCACACCCAGCTAATTTTTGTATTTTTAGTAGAGATGGGGTTTCACCATGTTTGCCGGGCTGATCTCGAATTCCTGACCTTGTAATCCACCCACCTCAGCCTCCCAAAGTGCTGGGATCACAGGCGTGAGCCACCGCGCCCAGCCCCAACTATGTACTTTTATGTTTATTTTTATGAATACGAATGGACAGATAAAAGTCTAAGGCATAGATGCCAAATTGATATCTATTATTTCCTATGTGTAGGAGACTCTGGGATTTACTGGGGGAGATATCAGGGATTTTTTACTTTCTTTGTATTCTGTACTTTTTCTATATTTTACGACGTTCTGTATTGTTTGAAATTTTACAACACAAATGTATTTATATCTTACCTATAAAATTATTATTTCTTTAATGAACAGTTGTAGCTTATATATAATTCCTTCAGAATAAATAAATAAAAGAAAGGAAGAACATGGGGGAAAAGCTATACAAAGAGACACACTTGAAAACACTGTAGATAACTCAAAATGTAATTTTTTTTTTTTTGAGACGGAGTCTCACTCTGTTGCCGCCCAGGCTGGAGTGCAGTAGCGCAATCTCGGCTCACTGCAACCTCCGCCTCCCGGGTTCATGCCATTCTCCTACCTCAGCCTCCCAAGTAGCTGGGACTACAGGCGCCCCCCACCATGCCCGGATAATTTTTTGTATTTTTAGTAGAGATGGGTTTTCACTGTGTTAGCCAAGATGGTCTCGATCTCCTGACCTCGTGATCCGCCCGCCTTGGCCTCCCAAAGTGCTGGGAATTAACAGGCGTGAGCTGCCGTGGCCAGCCTCAAAATGTAATTTTAAGGAATATTCAAGTAAGCCACAGGAAAGCAGGGAAAAGTAAAGAGAAATGAACAAAAAGAGACACAACAAACAAAAAAAAATAAAATAAAATAGCACTCTTGGGCCAGGCGCGGTGGTTCACACCTGTAATCTGAGCACTTTGGGAGGTGGAGGTGGGCAGATTACTTGAGGCCAGGAGTTTGAGACCAGCCTGGCCAACATGGCAAAACCCCATCTCTACTAAACATACAAAAACTAGCCAGGCATGGTGGTGCACACCTGTAATCTCAGCTACTGGGGTGCCTGAGGCATGAGAATCGCTTGAACCCGGGAGGCCAGGAGGCAGAGGTTGCAGTGAGCTGAGATCACACCACTGCCCTTCAGCCTGTGACAGAGCAAGCAAGTAGGCAGATAGGCAGACAGGCAGACAGAAAGGAAGAAAAGAAGGAGAGACTGAGGGAGGGAGGGTGGAGGGGGGAGGGAGGAAGGAAGGAAGGAAGGAAGGAAGGAAGGAAGGAAGGAATAATTACTAGAACAAAGACATTACATAATGATAAAAGGGTCAATTCACCAAGAAGACACAACAATTCTAAATATATAGGCACCAAACAACAGAGCTGCAAAATATGTGAAGCAAAACTGATAAAACCAAATGGAGGAATAGATAAATGGACAATTGTAGTTGAAGCTTCAACATTTCTCTCTCAACAATTGATAGAAAAAGTGGACAGAAAATCAACAAGAAGACAGAATCTCAACACCATCAACTAACAGGATTTACTCAACATTTACAGAGCACTACCTAACAGCAGTGGATACACATTCTTTTCTAGTGCCAACAGAACCAACCACATATTGGGCCATAAAGAAACCTCAAAATCAATGAAACCAAAAGTTGGTTCTTTGAAAAGTTCAACAAAATTGACAAATCTTTAGCTAGATTGACCTAAAAAGAGGGAGGAAGCCCAAATTACCTAAATCCGGAATGAAAGAAGAGATATCACTTGTGGGCTTACATAAATAATAGTGATTTTATTTATTCATTCTACCTTATTTCATTTTTTTGAGATGGAGTCTCGCTGTGTTGCCTAGGCTGGAATGCAGTGGTGCGATCTCAGCTCACTACAACCTCCGCCTCCCGGGTTCAGGTGACTCTCCTGCCTCAGCCTCCCGAGTAGCTGGGATTACAAGTGCCCACCACCACTCTGGGCTAATTTTTGTATTTTTAGTAGACACGGGGTTTCACCATGTTGGCCAGGCTGATCTCGAACTCCTGACCTCAGGTGATCCACTGGCCTTGGCCTCCCAAAGTGCTGGGATTACAGATGCGAGCCACAACACCTGACCAAAATAGTGATTTTATAGGAATACTATGAACAGTTTTATGCCAACAAATTAGTTAACCTAGATGAAATTGACCAATTCTTAGAAACATAGACTACCAAACCTGACTCAAAAAGAAATAGAAAATCTGAATAGATCTGTAACAAGCAAACATAATACAAAAAGTTAGCCGGGCATAGTGGCAGACGCTTGTAATCCCAGCTACTCGGGAGGTTGAGGCAGGAGAATCATTTGAACCCAGGAGGTGGAGGTTCCAGTGAGTCAAGATTGCACCATTGCACTCCAGCCTGGGCAACAAGAGCGAAACTCCATCTCAAAAACAAACAAATAAACAACAATGACAAAAAACAGAAGCAAATGTAACAAACAAACAGATTGAGTTAGGAAAAAGAAAAAAAAATTCCAACAAAGAAAAGTCTAGGACCAGATAGCTTCACTGGTAAATTCTATCATTTTTTTTTTTTTTTTTTAGACGGAATCTTGCTCTGTTGCCCAGGCTGGAGTGCAGTGGCACAATCTCAGCTCACTGCAACCTCCACCTTCCGGGTTCATGCCATTCTCCTGCCTCAGCCTCCCAAGTAGCTGGGATTACAGGCACCTGCAACCATGCCTGGCTAATTTTTGTATCTTTAGTACAGACAGGGTTTCACCATGTTGGCCAGGCTGGTCTCGAACTCCTGACTTCATGTGATCCACCCGCCTCGGCCTCCCAAAGTAGTGGGATTACAGGCGTCAGCCATGGCGCCCAGCCCTATCAAATGTTTAAAAAAGAAGTAGCACCAATCCATCTCAAACTCTCTTACGAAAAAGAAAAAAAAGAGAGAGGGAACTCAATCCATTCTATGAAACCAATATTACTTTGATACCAAAAGTAAAGCAAAAAAAAAAAAAGAAGAAAAAAGAAAGAGGAAACTACAGACCAATATCCCACATGAATATAGATGCAAACATTCTTAACAACATTTTATAAAATAAATTCAGCCGTATATAAAAATAATTATATACCATGATCAAGTGAGATTTATTCCTAGAATACAAGCTTGGTTCAACTTCCAAAGATCAATCAATGTATACCAATGTAAGCTAAAGAAAAATCACACGATTATATTAATTGACACAAAAGAAGCATTTGATGAAATTCAACACCCATTCATGATAAAAGCTGCTGGTAACAAGTAATAGAAACTTCCTCAACTTGATAAACAGTGTCTACAAAAAACCTACAGCTAAAAATTATACTTAATAGTGGAAAGCTGAATACTTTTCTGTGAAAATTGGGACAAGGCAAAAATTCTGCCTTCACTACTCTTACTCAGTATAGTGCTGGAAGTTCCAGACATCACAGAAAGGGGAGAAAAGGAAAGAGATAGAGATCAGAAAGGAAAAACCAAAGCTGTTTCTATTTGCCGATGACATAAATCAATTCCCATGGAATCTTTTAAAAAGCCTTAGAACTAACAAATGAGTTTAGCAAGATAAAGGATCAAGATCAACATACAAAAATCAATTGCTATTTCTACGTACTAGCAATGAGCACATGAAAACCAAAATAAAAAATAATATCATTTGCAATCACTCAAAAAATGAACTAGGTGTAAATCTAACCCAATATGGGTTTGTATGGATAAGGACCGGTATGCTGAAAACTACAAAACCCTGGTGAAAGAAATCAAAGAAGATATAAATAAATAGAGAGGCATGGCCTGTTAATGGACTGGGAAACTCAACATGATGAAGATGTGAATAGTTCAACTCCTTTCAAAATTCTAGAAAGATTTCTTGGCCGGGCACGGTGGCTCATGCCTGTAATCCCTGCACTTTGGGAGGCCGAGGAGGGCGGATCACGAGGTCAGGAGTTTGAGACCAGCCTGACCAACATGGTGAAACCCCGTCTCTACTAAAAAAACAAAAATCAGCTGGGCGTGGTTATGCGTGCCTGTAATCCCAGCTACTGGGGAGGCTGAGGCAGGAGAATCACTTGAACCTGGGAGGCAGAGGTTGCAGTGAGCCAAGATCATGCCACTGCACTCCAGTCTGGGCAACAGAGCGAGACTCCGTATCAAAAAAAAAGAGAAAGATTTCTTATAGATATAGGCAAGATTATTCTAAAATTTATAAGAAAAAGAGAAAGAATTAAAATAGTTAAAACAATTCCAAAAAAGAAGAATAAAGTGGGAAGAGTCACACTACCAAATTTCAAGATTTGTATAGACTGTTTGGCATTGGTGAAGGGATAGATACATCGGTTCAATGAAACAGCCTAGAGAATCCAGAAACAGCCCCACACAAGTATAGCCGGCTGATTTTTGACAAGCATGTACAAGCAATTCAATGATACAAAGGAATTGAAACCAGGAACTCAGACATTTGTACCTCAATGTTCATAGCAGCATCATTCACAACACCCCAAAGGTGGAAAAACCCAAATGTCCATCAGTGAATGACAAGATCAACAAATAACCAAACCTAAAAGTGGCATATCCATACAATGGAACTTTATTTAGCCTTAAAAAGAAAGAAGATTCCAGTACATGCCACAACACAGATGAACCTTAAAGACATGATACCAGGTGAAATAAACCAAATGCAAAAGGACAAATACCGTATGATTCCATTGACATGAGGGAGGGGCCTGGAGTAGTCAAATTCATAGAGACAGAAAGTGGAATGGGGATTGCTGGGGGGCGGGGGCAGAGTGCAAAATAGGGCTTTTCTGTATCTATTGAAATTTTGTTGCTGTTGTTGTTTTATTCTGTTAATGTCATGATTCACACTATGTAATTTTATACCAACCTTGTATTTTTGCGATAAACCCAACTTAGTCATGATGATTTATCTGTTTTTTTTTTTTTTTTTTTTTTTTGAGATGGACTCTCGCTCTGTCACCCAGGCTGGAGCCATCTTGGTTCACTGCAACCTCCACCTCTCGGGTGCAAGAGATTCTCCTGCCTCAACCTCCGAGTAGCTGGGATTACAGTCACGTGCCACCATTCCGCCTGGCTAATTTCTATATTTTTAATAGAGATGGGGTTTTACTATGTTGGCCAGACTGGTCTTGAACTCCTGACCTCAGGTGATCTGCCTGGCTCAGCCTCCCAAAGTGCTGGGATTACAGGCATGAGCCACCACGCCCAGCCAATTTCTGTATTTTTAATAGAGACGGGATTTTACCATGTTGGCCAGACTGGTCTTGAACTCCTGACCTCAGGTGATCTGCCTGCCTCGGCCTCCCAAAGTGCTGGGATTACAGGCGCGAGCCACCACGCCTGGTCGATTTATCTTTTTTATACATTATTGGATTCAGTTTGCATCTCTGTTCATGAGTGAAATTTACCAGTAATTTTATTTTTTTTTCCTGTTCTTGTTTAGTTTGTATATCAAGATTATGTTAGTTTTGTAAAAGTGAAGTGAAAGTGTTTCTCACTTTTCTATTCTCTGAAATAATTTGTACAAGGTTGGAATTATCTGTTTTTTGAAAGGCAGAATTTGCTTGCAAAGTTATTTTAACATTTTTGGGAGAGGAGGGGAATATTTTAAATTACTGATTATATTTCTGTAATTGTTCTTAAGACAATTGAGGTTTATTTCTTTTTTATTCCATTAAAAGAAACCTGTGTTTTTCCAAGAAATTATTCAGTTTATCTGTTTTCAAATTTGTTGGCATAAAGTTGATATAAGAGCCTCTTATATTTTCATATACTTGCTGACACATCTATGTTAAATCTGTTTTTTCCTGGTGTTTTTATTTGTGCATCCTCTCTTCTTCTTGTTAATACTTCCAGAAGCTTGGCTTTATATTTGTATTTCCAACAAATCAATGTTTGACTTTCCTGCCTTAAATTTTATTTAATCTGATATTGACCCAATTAACAATTTTTCTCTTGGTTAGTCTTTGCACAGTATATCTTTCTCTCCCTTGACATTCAATTTTTCTTTTTCTTTTTTTTTTTTGAGTCAGGGTCTCTGTCACGGAGGCTGGAGTGCAGTGCTGCAATCATAGCTCACTGCAGCCTCCAACTCCTGGGCTTAAGTGATTCTCCCACCTCAGCCTCCCAAGTAGCCGAGACCACAGATGCACACCACCACACCAAACTTCTTTTTCTTTTGCAGAGACAGGGTCTCAGCACGTTGCCCAGGCTGGTCTTGAACTCCTGCCTCAAGCAATCTTCTACCCTGGTCTCCCAAAGTGCTGGGATTACAGGCGTGAGCCACCACACCCAGCCCATTTGGGTTTATTTGTGACATTTTATGCCCAACTCTCCCACTCATTCCTCCTTTCTTGCATCTTTTGAGTGAGAGAGAGAGAATGTGTCTTTTTTTTTTTTTTTTTTTGAGACAGAGTCTCGCTGTGTCACCAGGCTGGAGTGCAGTGGCAAAATTTCGGCTCACCGCAACCTCTGCCTCCTGGGTTCAAGCAATTCTCCTGCCTCAGCCTCCCGAGTAGCTGGGACTAGAGGCGCACGCCACCATGCCCAGCTAATTTTTGTATTTTTAGTAGAGACAGGGTTTCACCATGTTGGTCAAGCTGGTCTAGAACTCCTGACCTCAAGTGATCCGCTCGCCTCAGCCTCCCAAAGTGTTGGGATTACAGGCATGAGCCACTGCGCCCGGCCATATGTGTGTCTTTTATTCCCTGCTTTCCCTTCTGCCTGTTTGGCACTTATAACTACTGTGCCTATTTCATGGTTGCTCTCCAAAGTTAATGTCTGAGGTTAGTGTTTTTCCCTCCTCCCATTCCAATGGGTATTCTCCCAATGCCAGAGCCTTAGCATGTGTCACCTGCTACCAGCTCACATGCTATTGTTGCCCAGCGCACGTGCTGGGTGTGACTGGTGTGCAGAGTCCAACGGGAGGGCTGGGAGAAGGCCCCTGACCTCCCTGCCCTCTCAGACTGTGGCCACACCCAGCTTGCCAGACGGAGAGCCCAGGAGCAGGAAGCTGGTGTAAACACAGGGTGGGCACCCACGCTGTTCCCAGGAGCCAGTCCTTAGATCCTATCTGGCTCTCACCCTGCCTTTGTCAAGCCCTCAGGACTTGGCACCCAGGTCTGATGTAGGTGGGCGCTTGTCCAAACAAGAAGTGAGCCAGAGCTGGACATCCAGGACCAGACCATACCACACAGAGGGCATGGGGACACTCTCCCAGGGCCTGCAGCCCTTCCCGGGACTGCTCTTTGCAGCCCAGGCACCCTGGAGGATGTGCAGTGCCTCTCTTCCCACCCGCACCCCTCCGGGGCTGGCAGGACCTGGAGTGTGCGTGGGCATGCAGGCACATACACATCTAGCTCTTGGCTGTCCTCATTGGCCCCCTTCAGACACTCCTTTCTCTTCACACTTTTACGGAAAAGGCACAAGTGGGGATGTCCTGCCCTGTGACTGGCCTTGGCTGTCCTGGCCCCTGTAGCACACGCTGGTGGAAGGAACGTCCGCAATGCAGAAGGCACTGCTGTAGACCGTGGACTCACCGGTTCTCATTCCACCTGCAGGCAGACCAAGCCTGGGGTGGCGGGGACAGGCCCCACAGACTGAAGTGACAGGAGATGGAGAAGGGCTGGAGGCAGAGGGGACACAGCCACCTACCTGGCAAGCTAAGAGGTCAGGAAGAGTAGCTGCCCCTTACGTGGGTTTAGAGAAACAAGCAGGAGTTCACCAGGGTGAAGGGAAACAGGAGACCTGGCTAAAAGCAGGAAAAAGTACCAGCGTGGGGAGGGGGGGCAACAGCGGAACCCCAGGGAGGGTCAGTTGGGGTGCAGTGCCGGGGGCCAGCCAGTGCCCTGGAAGAGAGTTTGCAGGACTGAAGCCTAGAGCCCAGATTGCTGCAAAGTTTCCCAGAAGCAGCTGTTCAAGAGTAGTCACGGCCGGGTGCGGTGGCTCACACCTGTAATCCCAGCACTTTGGGAGGCTGAGGCGGGCGGATCACAAGGTCAGGAGATCGAGACCATCCTGGCTAACATGGTGAAACCCTGTCTCTACTAAAAATACAACAAAAATTAGCCAGGCGTGGTGGCGGGCACCTGTAGTCCCAGCTACTTGGGAGGCTGAGGCAGGAGAATGGCGTGAACCCAGGAGGTGGAGCTTGTAGTAAGCCGAGATCACGCCACTGCACTCCAGCCTGGGCGACAGAGCAAGACTCTGTCTCAAAAAAAAAAGAAAAAAGAAAAAAAAAATAGTCACACAGCCACATCTAGCTGGGAGGAAAGGTGAAATGTGTTTTAGCTGGGTGGCCACGACTAGTGAAACATGAGGCCTGTGTTTTTGCTGGGGCAGGGAGCATCCTTGGCCACATGCTGGGCTCCAGGGGGACGGCCAGGGGCATTGGCCAGGGGCTTTGGCCAGGGAAGGAGCCCAGGAGAGCAGACAGAACCTGCACACTCACTCCCCTCCCTCCCAGTCCCATTTAATCTAACCATGAAGACAGTGAAAACTAATAAGCCCACAGTAAGAGGGGAAATACTCGAGACTGCCATCAGTTGACCAGAAATTTTGGAAGAGTTTGAAGAATTTTTGGAAGACAGGAAGCAGATAGGATCAGGGCATAGTTAAGGGTACCCAGGCAGAAGCCACAGCCCTGAAGGAGCCCCCGGCAAGGGCAGGGATGGCTGCAGTTGCCAGCTTCAGCCCTGAGAGCAGCTTTGCGAGGCAGGCACAGCAGTTCCCGGGAGGGCCCACCACAGTGGCCACGGAGGCAGCAAACTGGCTCCGCCACGCAGCTTTGGGCTGAAAGGCAGGTCCTGCCAGGAAAGAAACCAAGCGGAGTCAGTTAAAGGAGGTCTCCTGGTGGTCCTAGAGTGTTGTGGGGAGGTTACGAACAGGTCTCCCACACACCTGGTGGGAGTGTGAGGTGACACAACCATTTGGAAAACAGTTCCCCAGTATCTCACGAAGCAGAACGGGTGCCTAGTCCATGAGCCAGAAAACAAGGACCTTTGTGTGCCACAGCAGTGGTATGAGAATATCCATGGGAGCATTGCCTTTAATCCCTTAATGGTGCTAACAAGTGTCCATCAACAATAGGCTGGATGAATGCATTGTGGTATATTCACACAGTGGGATACATGCAATGTAGAGCAACACACAGCTTGTATGAATTTTATAAAGGTAACAGCGGGTGAGAGGCACAAGCCCCTGAACTGTCTATTGTATGATTCTGTGGCAGATTGTATTTTCCAAAGATGCCACCAAATGTAGAGACATTCAAAGATAACACCCGCTGGATATTCTCTTTTTCATTTTACTTTTTAAAAAATTGCGGGTGGTGGTGATGGCTGTACAACAATGTGAATATACTATTGCTACTGAGCTGCATACTGAAAATGGTTAAGATGAGGCCAGGCGCGTTGGCTCATGCCTGTGATCCCAGCACTTTGGGAGGCCAAGGCAGGTGGATCACTTGAGGTTAGGAGTTTGAGACTAGCGTGGGCAATTTAGCAAGACCTTATCTCTACCAAACAGCAACAACAAAAAACACATTTTTTTCATTAACCAGGTGTGGTGGCACATGTCTGTAGTCCCAGGTATTCAGGAGGCTGAGGCAGGAGGATCACTTGAGCCACAAGGTCAAGGCTGCAGCGAGCTATGATTGCGTCATTGCACTCCTGAGTGAGATCCTGTGTCTAAAATAAGAATGTGGTAAAATATACGTGACATGCACTTTACTTTTTTTTTTTTAATGGAGTTTTGCTCTGTTGCCTAGGCTGCAGTGCAGTGGCGCGATCTTGGTTCACTACAGCCTCCACCTCCTGGATTTAAGCAATTCTCCTGCCTCAGCCTCCCTAGTAGCTGTCATTACAGGTGCACACCACCACACCCAGCTAATTTTGTATTTTTAGTAGAGACGGGATTTCACCACGCTGACCAGGCTGGTCTCGAACTCCTGACCTCAAATGATCCACCTGCCTCAGCCTCCCAAAGTGCTGGGATTACACGCATGAACCATCGCGCCCAGCCTCATCTTAACCATTTTCAGTATGCAGTTCAGTAGCAATAGGTACATTCACATTGTTGTGCAGCCATCACCACCGCCCATCTCCAGAACTCTTTTCATCTTGTAAAACTGATACTCCATACCCACCAAACACTACCTCCCCAGTACCCTCCTGTTCTAGTCCCTGGCAACCATATCTACTCTCTGTCTCTATGAATTTGACTACTCTAGGTACTTCATGTAAGTGGAATCATACATGAGGTATTTGCCGTTTTGTGACTGACTTGTTTCACTAAGCGTAATGGCCTCAAAGTTCAAAGTTCATATATTTTGTAGCATGTATCAGTACTTCATGCATTTTTTTTTTTTTTTTGAGACAGAGTCTCACTCTGTTGCCCAGGCTGGAGTGCAGTGGTGCAGTCTCAGCTCACTGCAACACCCACCTCCCAGGTTCAAGCAATCCTTCTGCCTCAGCCTCCCGAGTAGCTGGGACTACAGGCGTGCGCCACCATACCGGGCTTTTTTTTTTTTTTTGTAGAGATGGGGTTTCTCCATGTTGGCCAGGTCTCAAACTCCTGACCTCGAATGATCCACCCACCTTGGCCTCCCAAAGTGCTGGGATGATACAGGCGTGAGACACCACACTCAGCCTTTTTGTTGTTGTTGTTGTTGTTGTTGAGACTGCATCTGGCTCTGTCACCCAGGCTGGAGTGCAGTGGCCTGATCATGGCTCACTGCAGCCTTAACCTCCCAGGTTCAATCAATCCTCCCACCTCAGCCTCCCGAGTAGTTGGGACTACGTGTGCACGCCACCATGCCTTGCTAATTTTTTTGTATTTTTTGTAGACAAAGTTTTGCCATGTTGCCTGGGCTGGTCTCAAACTACTGGGCTCAAGCATCCACCTGCCTCTGCTTCTCAGAATGTTGGGATTACAGGCATGAGACACCATGCCTGGCCCTTAATTCAATTTTTTTTTTTTTTCGAGACAGAGTTTTCCTCTTACACCCAGGCTGAAGTGAAGTGGGGTGATCTCTGCTCACTGCAACCTCTGCCCCCCAGGTTCAAGTGATTCTCCTACCTCAGCCTCCTGAGTAGCTGGGATTACAGCGCCTGCCACCACACCCTGCTAATTTTTGTATTTTTAGTAGAGATGGGGTTTCGCCATGTTGGCCAGGCTGGTCTTGAACTTCTGAGGTCAGGTGATCCACCCGCCTCAATCTCCCAAATTACAGGCATGAGCCACCGTGCCTGGCCCCTTCATTCCTTTTTAAGGCTGAGTAAAATTCCCCTATATGGTTATATTACATTTGTTTATCCATTCATCAACCAAAAGTCCACTTGGGGCCAGGGATGGTAGCTCGCGCCTGTAATCTTAACACTTTGAGAGGCCAAGGTGGGAGGATCACTTGAGCCCACGAATTCAAGACCAGCCTGGGCAACATAGCAAGACCCCATCTCTACAAAAAAAATTGGCCAGGCATGATGATGCATGCCTGTAGTCCCAGCGACTTGGGAGGCTGCAGTGGGAGGATCGCTTGAGCCTGGGAAGTTGAGGCTGCAGTGAGCAGTGATGGCACCTCTGCACTTGACTCTGGGTGACAGTGAGACTGCCTCAAAAAATGTTTTTAAAAATACAGTTGTATTGGCTATTGCAAATGATGGTGCCATGGACATGGGTGTACAAGCATGTGCTGCTCTTATGATACAATGCTGATGTGCTCCCCATCAAAAGCTGGGGTCTATATACCCTCGCCTTGCACCTGGGAAGGTTGTGACAGAAATGATGCTATGTGACTTCAAGGCTAGATCCTAAGAGGTGAATCAACTTGCTCCTCGTCCTCTTTAGTGGCTCACTCTTGGAGCCCAGTCGCCATGTTGTGCGCAACTCAGACCAGACTTAGAGGCCACATGTAGATGTTCCAGCTGGCAGCCAGCATCAACTACCAGATAGAGGGAAAGAGTTTTCCAAGCAACCCCAGCCTCTGTGACTATCTGAGCAAGAACCACCCAGGTGAGCCCGGTCAACCCCAGAGCCATGAGATGACAGAAATGACTGTTGCTGTTTCAGGCCACTGAGGTTTGGGGTGTTTGGAGTGCAGCCATTACACGCGCCCTACAAAGAAGTCTGCCCTGGGATGGGACCCCCCCCACATCCCACAGCCACCTCCGAACACAGGGCCAGAGACCCCAGGATCAGCAGGCCAAAATGACCATAAAGGAAGCCCAAGCTTGCCACCCTGTCAACCAGGAAGTCCCAGATGGGAGATAGTAATGCGAGAACAAAGGCAAACGTAAGCAATCTTGATGATGTGAAATAATAGTAAAGCTGATGGAAACGGGGAGGTAGAGCAGGAAGATTTCTTCATCTTGCACAGTGGGGGCCGTCATAAAATATCTACAGCAGTAGAGGTCTGGGGCAGGTCCAGGCTCCACTAGGTGGCTGTAAGGTGGCTTGTTGGACTGACCCGAGTCACTGGTGTCACTAGTCCCTGAAATCACAGCATCTCCACTGCTCTGACAATGATAGGTTTAGAGGTTAGGCCCCAGCCTACTGGGTATGCATTTCCTTTAGTGCGGGAGATGGATTCAGAATGCGTTATGTGACCCTATGTGGGCCAGCAATTGGCCAGTGCAAGATTGCTGGGGCTTCTGGGACCAGGGTCCTTATTTTCAAGATACAGCCATGTGAAAAAATGCCTCCTAGCAACAAACGAAGAGGGAAACTCCGCACTCCTATCGCTTGGCAGCCATCCTTTCATCACTAAGGGAACCAGCCTTAGGATAAAGCTGAGGGGTGGAGCAATGGATGGTACTCGGGTCTCTATGACAGTTTTTGTTTGTTTGTTTTTTGAGACAGAGTTTTGCTCTTGTAGCCCAGGCTGAAGTGCAATGGTACGATCTCGGCTCACTGCAACCTCTGCCTCTTGGGTTCGAGCGATTCTCCTGCCTCAGTCTCCCAAGTAGCTGGGACTGCAAGCGCCCACCACCATGCCCAGCTAATTTTTTTGTATTTTTAGTAGAGATGGGGTTTCACCATGTTGCCAGGCTGGTCTTGAACTCCTGACCTTAGGTGATCCACCCGCCTCAGGCTCCCAAAGTGCTGTGATTACAGGTGCGAGTTACTGCACCTGGCCCCAGCTAATTTTTATATTTTTAGTAGAGATGGGGTTTCACCATGTTGCCAGGCTGGTCTTGAACTCCTGACCTTAGGTGATCCACCCGCCTCAGGCTCCCAAAGTGCTGTGATTACAGGTGCGAGTTACTGCGCCTGGCCCCAGCTAATTTTTATATTTTTAGTAGAGATGGGGTTTCACCATGTTGGCCAGGCTGGTCTTGAACTCCTGACCTCAGGTGATCTGCCTACCTCAGCCTTCCAAAAGTGCTGGAATTACAGGCATGAGCCACTGTGCCCAGCCTCTATGATGATTCTGTAGAGCCTGTAAGCTGAACAGCCCTGGAGCCTGCCTTACCTCTGAACATCCACTGGCATGAGCCAATAAATTGCTATATTAAGACCATTCTAGTTGGATTTTTTTCCTTTTATTTTTTTTTAGACAGGGTGTCACTCTGTCACCCAGGCTGCAGTGCAGTGGTGTAATCATAGCTCACTGCAGTCTCAAACTCCTGGGCTCAAGCGATCCTCCTCCCTCAGCCTCCTGAGTAGCTTGGACTACAAGCACGTGCCACCACACCTGGTGAATTTTTAAATTTTTCTTTTGTAGAGACGAGGTCGTGCTATGGTCATCCAGGCTAGTTTAGAACTCCTGGCCTCAAGTGATCCTCCCACCTCAGCCTCCCAAAGTGCTGGGATTATAGGCATGAGCCACCATGCCCTGCTGTTTCTTTCCTTTTTAAAACATTTTTTATTGAGATACAATTCACATAACATAAAATTAATCATTTTAAAGTTTATACTTCAGTGGCTTTAGTATATTCACTATGCTGTACATGAATTGCCACGATGTAATTCCAGAACATTTCCTCTTCCCCAAGAGAAACCGCAAATCTGCTGGCAGTTATTCCCCACTTCTCCCCACCCCATGCCCTAGGTATCCACCAATCTACTTCCTGTCTTCGTGGATTTGCCTGTTCTGGACACTTCCTAGAAGTGGAATCACACAGCATGTGGGCTTTTGTGTCGGGCGTCTTTCCCTTAGCAGTGTTTCCAGGTTCATCTGCGCCGTAGCCTCATTCAACACCTCATTATCCGTGATGCTAAATAATATCCCTTTATTCTGTTTATCCATTTATCTGTTGATGGTCGTCTGTGTTGTTTCTATTTTTGGGCTATTGTGAATAGTGCTGTTATGAACTCTTTTTTTTTTTTTTTTTTGAGACAGAGTCTCGCTCTGTTGCCCAGGCTGGAGTGCAATGGTGTGAACTCGGCTCACTGCAACCTCTGCCTCCCGGGTTCATGCCACTCTTCTGCCTCAGCCTCCTGAGTAGCTGGGATTATAGGCACCCACCACCATGTCCAGCTAATTTTTTGTCTTTTTAGTTGAGATGGGGTTTCACCATGTTGGCCAGGCTAGTCTCAAACTCTTGACCTCAAGTGATCTGCCCACCTTGGCCTCCCAAAGTGCTGGGATTACAGGCGTGAGCCACCGCACCCAGCCGATTACTATAGTTTTGTAGTAAGTTTTGAAATGGAGAAGTGAGTCTTCTAACATTGTTCTTGTCCAAGACTGCTTCGGTTCTTCTGTGTCCCTTGCAGTTCCATATGAATTTTAGAATCAGCTTGTCCATTTCTGGAAAAAAAAAAAAAAAAAGCAGTTGAAACTTTGATAGGTATTGCATTAAATCTGAAGATCTTAATGTTAAGTTTTCTAGTCCACGAATATAGAATATCTTTCCATTTTCTTTCAACAATGTCTTGTAGTTTTTGTATAGCAGCCTTGCACTTCTTTAATTAAATTTATTTCTAAGTATTTCAAGAGTGTTCTTTTGATGCTATATTTTCTTAATTTGATTTTCAAATTGTTCATTGCCAGTAGATAGAAATGCGACTGGTTTTGTATATTAATCTTGTATCCTGCAACTTTACTTAACTCACTTATTAGCTCTACCAGTTTTTGTGCAGATTCTTTAGGGTTTTGTTTTGTTTTGTTTTGACAGGGTCTCGCTCTGCCACCCAGGCTGGAGTGCAGTGGCATGATCATGGCTCACTGTGGCCTTAATCTTCCAGGCTCAGGTGATCCTCCCACCTCAGTCTCCTGAGTAGCTAGAACTACAGGTGTGTGCCACCATGCCCAGCTAATTTTTTGTAAAGATGGGGTTTTGCCAGGTTGCCTGGGCTGGTCTTGAACTCCTGGGCTCAAGCAATCCACCCACCTCAACCTCCCAAAGTGCTGGTATTAAAGGCATAAGCCACCACACCCAGCTTCTTTAGGGTATTCTTTATACAAGATCATGTCATCTGCAAATGGAGTTTTACTTCTTTCTCTCCAATCTAGATGGCTTTTTGTTATTTTTTCTTGTCTAGTTGCCCTGCCTAGGATTTCTAGTACAATGTTAAGTAAGTGGCAAGAGTGGCCATCTTTGTCTTGTTCCTAATCTCAGGGGGAAGGCTTTCAGTTTTTTACTACTAAGTATGATGTTAGCTGTGGGTTTTTCATAGATTCCCTTTATCAGACTGTGCGAGTTCCCTCCTATTCCTAGTTTGTTGCATGATTTTTATCACTAAAGGGTATCCTGACTTTGTTAAACTTTTTTTTTTTTTTTTGAGATGGAGTTTCACTCTTGTTGCCCAGGCTGGAGTGCCATGGTGTGATCTCGGCTCACTGCAACCTCTGCCTCCCCGTTTCAAGTGATTCTCCTGCCTCAGCTTCCCGAGTAGCTGGGACTACAGGAGCCCACCACCACACCCAGCTAATTTTTTGTATTTTTAGCAGAGATGGGGTTTCACCGTCTTAGCCAGGATGGTCTTGATCTCCTGACCTTGTGATCTGCCTGCCTTGGCCTCCCAAAGTGCTGGGATTACAGGCGTGAGCCACCGCACTCAGCTGAGTCTGTATTTTATTAACTGCAATGGCATTTATATATATTTGGAAAATACAGTACTGTGTCCACATGCTCTGTGGAGGCTTTGTTATACTAATTTAATGATAAATGCAAATTACTGAGCTATCTCATCTAAGGAGGTATAAATTACTTTCTCTAATTGCTACCTTCAATGAATCTCTGTCAAATTTCCCATATTTCCCTTAACAATACTTTGGGCAGATCCCATAAGTTCCCAAGCAGTTATTCAAAGTCCAGCTAGTTCAATCTCAAATACAAGGTAAGCCTTTGCCCACTCCCATCACCACATGGGTTTATGGCTTAGGACACTTTACGAGAACAGGTGGGATGTGCTGCCTCTGAATTCCCACCACTCTCCTTAGGGTCTCCCTTCTCTGATGTCAGGTCACGGAGAATGAATTAGGGAAAAGGGCAAAAGTCTTTCCATGTACAGGGTACACTGGCTGTATTTTTCTCAGGCTAACAGTAATTTAATATTTTTTTAAATTGAGGTATACTTTACTTACAACAAAGTTCACCGATTTTAAGCACACAATTCGATTTTTGACAAATAACTACCACAATTATGATACAAAATATTTTCACTGCCAAGCCCACTTTGTGCTCCATGCAGTCAATCCTTTCCCCCAACACCTAGCCCCTAAGTACTCATCTGCTTTCTCTCACCACAGTGTTGCCTTTCTAGAATTTCACAGTACGCAGCCCTTGGTGTCTGGCTTCTCCTGCTGAGCCTGACAAATGTGAGACTCCTTCTCGCTGCGTGCAGCAGCAGTCTGTTCCTTTATTCTGCCAAGTGTTATTCCACTGTATGCATCTACCTGTTCCACTTTTTTTGTTTGTTTGTTTGTTTGTTTGTTTGTTTGAGACGGAGTCTCGCGCTGTCACCCAGGCTGGAGTGCAATGGTGTGATCTCAGCTCACTGCAACCTCTGCCTCCCGGGTTCAAGCGATTCTCCTGCCTCAGCCTCCTGAGTAGATAGGATTACAGGCAAGTGCCACCATGCCTGGCTAATTTTTGTATTTTTAGTAGAGACGGGGTTCTACCACGTCGGTCAGGCTGGTCTCGAACTCCTGACCTCGTAATCCGCCCGCCTCGGCCTCCCAAAGTGTTGGGATTACAGGCGTGAGCCACTGCGCCCAGCCCCACTGACCTTCTTTCATGGGGAGTTCATGTAAGTTTTTCCAAAGGCTCTGCAGGGTATCCTCAGTATACAGTGTTCTGATATGGGAAACGAGCTCTAGCTCAACCTCCTTCACTCCCAGCTCCAACTAGCTTTGCCATCAGTGTTACTCCCTATTGCTGCTTGCTCCACAGCCTCTGGCCTAGTGGATGGGGTCTGGCATTGGACAGCACAAGCAATGACAGGCAAGCCCCCTGAAGACCCCTGCCCAGAGGTCTCTGAGTTTTCTAGATTTCTTCAAAGCCAGGTATAAAGGCAGTCTAGCAATTTCACACTGTCCAAGTGTGATTGGATGTCCAAGACATCCAATCAGGGAAGATGCCAGCCTCTCTTTTTTAAGCATCTGAAGTCATTATGGTAACTCTCTTTGAGCTACACCCTGTTGGCTTTAGTAATAGCACAGCACTCTCCCTATTTCTGCACCCAGGAGGCTGCTTAGGGAAACTCCTACCCTTCCTCCTGCCCCATCCCTCCCCTGTTGCCCAGTTATGTAAGCCTGAGGGTAGGGTGGTGGTGGTGGTGGTTCGGAATGGCAGGGCTGGGTGGCTCTTCAGCCCTCTAACAATAAGCTCTGGGTGCTTCTATGTTGTGCTGCCTTTACAGTGTGGGATACTGAATGCCTCTGGGTACTCACCTTTGTGCCCTGACTCACTAATTCCAGGGTAACAGGAAAAAGCTCATTAAACGTCCCGTTACACACAGCTCTAATAAAAACAGCAATAATAACATCAAAACACTCACGTAGTGCTTGCCAGGCACCAGTCTCTTTCTCTACTTATGTTAACTCATTTCCTCTTCACAACAACCCACCCCGTTAAGTAGGATCAGCAACCCCTTTGCACAGCTGAGGAAACTGAGACATAGAGGAGGTAAATTGCCCAAGCTCACAGGGACAGAGAGCCAGAGAGCTGCAATCCAACCCGGGGAGTTTGGCTGGAGTCCACGCTGCGCTGCTTTCCACATAGGAGAGGCAGAGAAAAGCTGCACCTGCAAGAGCTATGGTTTCGGCTGCGTATTTGGAACAACGAAGTCAGCGGTCAGGAGCAAGGAGAAGGCACGCATCTTGGGCCTCATCTCTGTCCCTGAGCGCTCCCCCACACTGCGAGATCATGGCGGTGGAGGGGAGTCCCGCATCCTGACCCCCGGCCGCCGCGTACTGGGGGGCCCTCAACCTCTGGGTTACTTGGGGGCACGCAGTAGCCACCCACGGGGCAGAAAAGACGGGGGCGGTCAACTTTGGCCACTCCAGCCGCCTGGGGTCCCGCCATCCCTCAGCCAGGACGCGGGGCAGCCGCCACTAGGCTAGGTGGCCGCGAGTTGCGTGCGAGAGCGAGGGCTGCGCATGTGCGCGGCGTGCGTGGTGCGTGTGTGGCGGCGCGGGCTTCCGCTCCGACGTGGGGATCACTAGACAGCAACTGCCCCCCAAGTTGTCGTATCAGCTGCGGGAAGGAGAGAATGGTTCTAGTCAACCGAGTGTGGAAGGAGACCAAATGCTCAGCAAATGCACGGACTTGAGTCCGCATGAGCAGGGTGGCCATGGTGCAGAAGCAGCTGGCACAGCCCCCTCAACCCCGGACCCCTGGGGTCCTCACTGCCGACCCGCGCGTTCAGTGCTGCGCATAAATAAGATTTCCAATTGGAAGGCCTAGGTCCCAGCTCTACCCTGCACGGTGGCTTTGGGCCAGGCACGTCATAGCCCTGGAACTCTTTCTTCCCATTGTTGAGATGAAGAGGGTGCATGATGTGTTCGACGCAGCAAGGTTAAATGGAAGGAAACGGGGCGGCCGCTTAATGACTGGTTGCACGCGCTTGCGTTGGGTGCCGCAGCCTGATGCCAGGAAGGTGGGGCAGGGATCTTGTGGTGTAAGGAGTGGCGGTGAAAGTGCCTGGGGTCAGAGAGAGGCAGGGGATGACTTCTGAGTGGGAGGAGGGGGCAGCTCAGGTTTCATCAAATAGATGATCTCTGAACCAGAACTTGAAGGATAAGACGGGAGATGGCCGAGACGGGAGATGGCCCTAGGAGCATCCTGGCACAGCAGGTGCCTGAAAGCCTGCATAGGGCATAGATGTGTCTAAAGAGTTCTGGGAATGATCGCTAGAGCAGTGTTGGGCCCGTAGGGAGGCAAGAGGTGGGCTTGGAGCGGGAGGTGGGAAAGGCATGGGGAGTGTCTTGAAAGCCCCCTTCACCTGCAGGTCCTGAAACGCTGCAGAGGGTCTTTAGGCGTGGAATTTATATGAGATGTGTGTTTCAGTAAAGTAACTTACAGGAACCAGACAGGAATTGTAATTATACAAAGGGGATTTCGGAGGAAGGAAGTTAGTCTCAGTCCAGGGAATAATGAGGGCCTGAGCTCAGGAGTGCAGTGGGGAGGGAGAAAGAAGGGGGATTCCAGAGAGATTTTGGGCAGAGTAATTGACAGGCTCCCGATTAGAGCAGAATCTAAGATGATGCCTAGGTTTGGAAAACTGGGTGAACTGAATCATTAAGACACTGAAGTGTCCACCAAGTGCAGACCTTGTGCCAGGCACTCAGCATCCAAAGATCAAAAAAGACCTAGTCTCTGCCCTCAAGTGGTTCTACTTCAATAGGGCAGGTGGACACATAACTAGGTAATTGTATCTCTACCCTGTGATGTTGAGGATTACAGCTGTCCCTGCCTGACCTGGAGCTGAGGGTGAGCGCAGGGGGGCTTCCTAGAGAAGTGGGGCCTGAGCTTGGCAGAAATGGGAGTTTACAGGCAGTGTGAGATGGGTCCCCTAGGTGCAATAAGAACGCAAGCAGGAAGGCCAGGGAGTTTGTGATGTGTTTGGAGAACTAGAAGCAGATGCTGGAGTGTAAAACGGGAGCTTGACTTTTATTCTCTAGAGGGTGGGGAGCCATTGCAGAGCCTTAGGCAGAGAAGGGCCTGGTCAGATTTGGGTTTAGGGCAGCTTGCCCTGGTGCCTCGTGGAGAATGGTTGTAAAGGGGAGAAGCTAGGAGGGAGAGGTGGCTGTAGGAAGTGCTGGTGAAAGAGAGTGGAAGCTGGAGCTGACACAGGGAGTTCAGGAAGGAGAGTGGGGTGGGGGATGGTGGGGTGGGGAAGTGCAGGATGAGGAGGGAGGGCCGAGGTGAGGTCAGTGCTGCACACCAGGTGCATGAGGCCGGGGGAGCATCTCCGTGGAGGTACCTAGTGGCAATTTACTAGCCAAGTCATCTTGACCAGTTCACTTAGCCTTGGCGATTTGCCTCAGATTGCAGAATGTGGATGACAAGACCTACCTCATAATGTTGGAGTGATTCACTCAACGAGTATTTACTGAGTATCTGTTGGTGTTCTGGGTGCCAAGGATTCAGCTGGATGGCCTCAGCAGAAAATACACAGGAAATATGGGTTGAGCTAAAAATCAAGGGCCCAATTAGAACAGATTTGACTGTCATCCATATTAAACACTCCCAGAAAAGAGGGAGATGAGCAGAGAGAGAGAGAGACTTTTCCAGTTGCAAGGCAAGAGTAGGCTGCAGGGTCACCCTGTGCTGGCTGGCAGGAGCCAGGGGCTGGCATATATCCTGTTTGGCCAAACCATCATTAAGTGGCAGTTTGAGAATAGGCTCTCTAAGCTCTTGCACTGGTGTCGTAACTTCTGGGGATTTCCCGTGTGTCAGTGTTTGTGTGGATAGAGGGAGCTGGTGATAAGTGTTCAGACAGGTGCATCCAAGATCCCAGGGTCTCATGGGAGGACCCAAGGCTGGAACTGGCCTCCTCATGCCACTGTACAGCTCTCCTGGAGCCTGGAGCCTCCTTCTCTGCTGAGTGGTGCTCTCAGCACAAAATGAGTGTTATCAAAGGGGCATGTATTCTGCACTCATTAGCTGCACAAGAGAAGAACAGCGGTTGTTGTTATGCCTTATAACTACTCTTCAGAATACACGGCCCTTTGACAACATTCACTTTGTTCTCAACCATAAACAACCACACCCCTTGTTTATGGTTGAGAAGATGAAGGCCTGGTGGAATTAGCTTCTTGCCAGAGACTACACAGTGGCCAGAAGGACTCTGCCTTTTCCTTGGCTATCTGAGCTTCATCTCAGAGGTGTTTAATTGCTCCAGCCAGATCAATGTGAATAGCAAATTGAGCCCACACGGTGGCTCATGCCTATAATCCCAGCACTTTGGGAGGCCGAAGTAGGCGGATCATTTGAGGTCAGGAGTTTGAGACTAGCCTGGCCAATATATGCAACCTCATCTCTACTAAAAACACAAAAAAATTGGCCAGGTGTGGTGGCACATGCCTGTAGTCCCAGCTACTGAAGCGGAAGCTACAGTGAGCTGAGATCGTGCCACTGCACTCCAGCCTAGGTCACAGAGCGAGACTCCATCTTAATAAATACATAGCAAATTAATGTTTTAAGTGAAGTAACAATGACGGTTTACTCTGATTTAATTTACAAATAAACATGGAGTTTTTGTTTATAAATTTTCACCAAATTTAAAATCTTCAAAGGCGAATTAAAATAGTTAATACTTATTGAGTGCTTCATATGTATTTTCTCATTTGATTTTCACAACATCCCCATGAGTTAGATATGATTATCATTGCCATTTTACTGACAGTGAGGTTGGAGCAAGGTGGAGTAGGATGGAGTGAGGATGAGGTTAAGGGTGGAGTAAGGTTGGCGTACGGTGGCTAAAGTTGGGGTGAGGTAAAATAAGGTTAGGGCAAGGTGGGATAAGGTTGAGGTAAGGTGGAGTAAGCTTGGGGTAAGGTGGGCTAAGATGAAGTAAGGTTTGGCAAAGTTGGGGTAAGGTTGGAGTAAGGTGAGTAAGGTGGCAAGGTTGGAGTAAGCTTGGGGTAAAGTGGGGTAAGCTTGGGGTAAGGTTGGGGTAAAGTTGGAGTAAGGATGGGGTAAAGTGGGGTAAGACTGGGATAAGATAGAGCAAGGTTGGGGTAAAGTGGGGTAAGTTTGGGGTAAGGTGGCCTACAGTTGGAGTAAGGTGAGGTAAAGTTAGGGTAAGGCTGGGGTAAGGTGGAGGGTAACTTTTAAGATGTGATACTGTTTTTGCACGCCTTATCTTACCCTTCTTGCTGTTCAGTAAGGAGCAGCTTTTCTCCTTGATTTAACTGAAGTGAGCATTTGCTGGAGAAGTTGAGGGAACACGCACATTGTGCAGCCCTGTTTGTCTGAGCTAAGGCTTGTGTTTGTCCTAGGAAGGGCCACTTGGGAGCTGTTTGAGATGGCATCTCACAGCGAGCAGAGGAAGGCACAGTCAGGGTGGTGATTGGGGTGAAAACTCTGCTCATGAGGAATGATTTGGCATGTGCACAGATGATAGCTTTTCTAAATCCTATTTTGTTTTTCTGAAAAATAAGTGACAGTAACCTGAACACCTTTGAGTTTCTCCAATGCTGGCTTAGTCTGAGGCTGGGGCCTGCCTGCCATCCCTTTCCCTCTCTCACTGAGTGGCTGCTGCTTGCCCGTCTCTGACCTTTGAGAGTCTCAGGTCTGATGGTGGTGGAGATGGAGCACAAGTGACTGATTCGGGGGACTCGGAGACACCCCTTGGAGGAGGGACAGGGAGGGTTGGAGGTAGCTGGTTTCATGTGGGCAGAACACAGGACATAGACATCCTCTGTCAACCTTGGTCTTTTTTTTTTTTTTTTTTTTTTTTTTGAGACGGAGTCTCGCTCTGTCGCCCAGGCTGGAGTGCAGTGGCGCGATCTCGGCTCACTGCAAGCTCCGCCTCCCGGGTTCACGCCATTCTCCTGCCTCAGCCTCCAAGTAGCTGGGACTACAGGTGCCCGCCACCACACCCGGCTATTTTTTTTTGTATTTTTAGTAGAGACGGGGTTTCACCGTGGTCTCGATCTCCTGACCTCGTGATCCGCCCGCCTCGGCCTCCCAAAGTGCTGGGATTACAAGCGTGAGCCACCGCGCCCGGCCTAACCTTGGTCTTCTCTGTAGTATTTTGTGCAGGGACCCGGTCAGTAAATCTGGCCAAGTGAGTCATTTGAAAGCGGTCATGTGATCTGGGTTGATAAGTGGATAAAGCATTGGCTTTCATCACTCTCTGGATTTATTAGTGAACCTTTCTTGTGCTTGTAAATAATGACTGTGTTTTTAAATCTTACCATTTAAATCTAGTTTTCCTGAAGATGCTTGTGTGCCTTTGGCCAATAGGATCTTTGTCTGAGGTGACAATGAAGATAGTATACCATGAGCCCATACTGCCTGCAGAGTAGTGGCTGCCAAAATTAACAGCTGTGGAATTATTTGTGACCCTGTTAAGGATAAACATATTTGTCCCTTTTCATTTTATGATCAGCAACTGCTAAAGTTCTTACTTGTAATTGCAATTTACTGCCCTCACTGTATTGCTTAGTTTAGAGGATGGAACATTTGTTTTCTTTTGGGTCTGAGCTATGAATTTGGGCCGCATTATCATGCAGGCCTTGGCCCCTCTGTCTCTGCAAGATTGGGCTTTCCTGTTTTTGTCATTCTCGGCTTACTTCGTAGGCATGCTTTGTGTAGAGGAGAAAAATACCCTCCAAAGAACCTCCCAAGGAGGTTACCAGGTACATGGTTCAGCCAAGTGGGTGACCCGATGGGATGCATCTCTTTGTGTTTGTCAGGGCCGGGAAGGGTGTGACAGCATGTGGGGAGAGATTCAGTTCCCAGCCAAATAACTTTACCACCTGAGCTATGAGGCAGTTCCTGCACATCACCACTCCAGCAGGGTCCAGCCTTGCTGCGGCAGAAAGTGAGTGTGTGGGAAAGCAAATGGCTCCACGCGACGTTTGCAGTGTTCAGAGGGATGAGTATGAATTGTGTGTATCTCAGGGACCCCTTTGACCCATGAGTACATGTATAGAGTATTCTCTATTATGTAGGTGAAGTGTATCTACTTACATACTGAAGTATTTGTGAGTAAAACAAGAAAAAAAAAAAAGATGTGAAGGATGGACAGAGAAAATAAAACAGCAGGAGGCTGGTAGTTCCTGAGGCTGGATGCTGGGCACATGGGCATCCATTCTACTCTTCTCTCTACTTCTGTGTATATTTGAACATTTTTTCAAAATAAGAGATTTTTGTTTGTTTGTTTGTTTGTTTTGTTTTGTTTTTCTTTAGATGGAGTCTCACTCCGTCGCCAGGCTGGAGTACAGTGGTGTGATATACGCTCACTGCAACCTCCGCCTGCTGGGTTCAAGCAATTCTCCTGCCTCAGCCTCCCAAGTAGCTGGGACTACAGGTGCATGCCACCACACCCAACTAATTTTTTTTGTATTTTTAATAGAGATGGGGTGTCACCATGTTGGCCAGGATGGTCTCCATCTCTTGACCTCGTGATCCACCCACCTTGGCCTCCCAAAGTGCCGGGATTACAGGCATGAGCCACCGCGCCTGGCCTTTTTTCTTTTTTTTTTTTTTTGAGACAGAGTCTCACTCTGTAGCCCAAGCTGGAGTGCAGTGGTGCAATCTTGGCTCACTGCAACCTCCGCCTGTGGGGCTCAAGTGATTCCTGTGCCTCAGCCTCCTGAGTAGCTGGGACTACAGGTATGCGCCACCACACCCAGCTAATTTTTTGTATTTTAGTAGAGACGGGGTATCACCATGTTGCCCAGGGTGGTCTCGAACTCCTGAGCTCAGGCAATCCACCCGCCTTGGCCTCCCAAAGTGCTGGGATTACAGGTGTGAGCCACCGTGCCCAGACAGAATAAAAGGTTTTTTTTTTTTTTTGAAGTATGTACAGTATTTGTCTTAGTCTATTGTGCTGCTATAACAAGATACTTGAGACAGGGTAGTTTATAAACAACAGATATTTATTTCTTACAGTTCTGGAGGCTGGGAAGTCTAAGACCAAGGCACCAGCATTCAGTGTCTGGTGAGGACCTTCTTGCTGTGTCCCCATGGGGCAGAAGGCAGAAGGGCAGAAGGCAGAAGGGCAAAAGGGGCCTCGCTGGTTCCTTCAAGCCCGTTTACAAGGTCACTGATCCTGTTTATCAGGGCTCCCCCTCCAGAACTTAATCACCTCCTAAAGGCCCTGTATCTTAATGCTATCACATTGGCAGTTAAGTTTCAACACATGAATTTTGGGGGCATCCAGGCCATGACAGTGTTCAAACATTTGTCTGCATATGTAGGACCCATCAAACACTGTTCCTCTGCTCTGGCGCACACACTGAGCTGGGCATCTGGGTTCAACAATGCTTCACTTTCCTGGCACGCAGAGCTGAGGGGCAGGGACAGAGATGAAATCTCTGAGGCACAATGATGGTATCAGGGAAAGAGGGTCGGAGTTGGCTTCACTGAGGAATCGAGGACTGAGCTGAGACCCGAAGGATGACTGGGAACCTCCTGGGTGCTGTGGGACTGGGACTGGGGGAGAGGGAGAGGGAGTCTCAGATGGTGGGAATCCCCTGTGTAGTGGCCCTGGGGCCTGATGGTGGCCAGAGGATGCAGCCCAGAGGGAGGGGAGGATGGTGAGGCAGGGGTGGAAGGTGTGGGGTGTTCCAGGCCCGGTTAGGGGATTGGCCTTGGTCTTCGTGCCATGGACAGCCATTGAGGCGTCTAAGCAGGGAGTAGCCGCAAATCAGGCTCCTGCTTTCCAGCCACCGTTTATTTGTGGCTTGGAGGATGGATGGCACAGGCAGGCACTGGCGTCCAGGTGAGAGATGACAGCTCCCCAGACTGAGGCTGTTGGGGGTGTGTGGTGCCAGGAGTGGGAGCAGAGGTGTGTTTGAGAGAGATGGAGGATATAGTGGCGGTCTAGACATGGGTCATGGGGAGGAGGAGTCAGCATAAACGGTGATGGGGCCATTGCAGAGATAGAACGCCAGAACAGGACCTGATGTGGAAGGGAAGCCTTGCATCTGACTTGGGTGGATCTGGAGGGAGATTTTGCAAAGACACTTGGTCATGTAGACTTGGGGCTCAGAGGAGGCCCCTGGGAAATGAGTCTGAGGGACTCCCCCACACGCTACTGAGAGTGTGGAGGAGTTGCTTAGGGAGAGGTATGAGCCCAGGGACCACATGAGGTGGCTCCAGCAGACTCTTGAGCCCCAGCTCGGGTTTTTTCTTTTTAAAATTAAACAAGCCACACTTAGGTGTGCTTGTTGTAAAGATGTGAAGCCATAGCAACTATATACAGATGCAGACACTTTCAGACACTTTTCTAGACAGCACAGCTACATGTATGTAGATATGCATATATATTATTTTCAATTTTATGTAAATGGGATCATACCATCATCCCAACAACTCATTTTTTTTGAAGGTTTGTTTTCTGATTATAAATGTCACACAAAGGTATAATGGGAGTCCTTTCCTAAAATCCCATTCTCCAGAGATAACATCACAGGTAACATATTCCTTAAACGTTTTCTTCTATACCTTTATAGTGTTTTATTATATAGATGAATCATTATTTATAATTATTCCTCTGTGGAAGAACATTTAGGTGCCTGTAAGTTTTCTTCTGTTAAAATATAGCCCTACAGTGAACATCCTTGAGTGTGTGTATTCACTTGTGTTGCAGTCTGGGCTCCTCCAAGTGGAATTGCTAGGCTAAAGGGCATGTACCTTTTAGAGGTTTTTGTTTGTTTGTTTTTTGAGATGGTGTCTCGCCGTGTTGCCCAAGCTGGAGTGCAGTGGCACGATCTCGGCTCACTGCAACCTCCGCCTCCCGAGTTCAAACAATTCTCCTGCCTCAGCCTCCCAAGTAGCTGGGATTACAGGCATGTGCCACCACATCCAAGTGATTTTGTATTTTTAGTAGAGACGGGGTTTCACCATGTTGGTCAGGCTGGTCTTGAACTCCTCCTGACCTGTAGTGACCCACCCGCCTTGGCCTCCCAAAATGTTGGGATTACAGGCATGAGCCACCACACCTGCCCAACCTTTTAGAGTTTTAACAGATGTTGCCCCGTGGCTTGAGAATGCCTGTTTCCTCACACTTTCACCAGCACTAGATTTAACCTAATCTGTTGGGTGAAAAAGGTTGTCTTATTGATGCCTTAATTTACATTCTATCCATGACTTGCAACTTTAAAATCTTTTAAAATGTTTATTGGTTACAGGCAATCTTCATGAGAACATTGTATCCTTTGTCTGTTTTTCTTTTCGGTTTCCTTTATTTTTCCTTAATGGAGTTGAAACAGTTCTTTACAGGATCTGGCGGTTGATTGACAGCTTCTTAATTCTAAGAATGCCCCCAACTTAAAAGCAGCCCTGGAGAGTCCCCTTCTTCCGTGTCACCCCCAGTGTCTTGTGTGAGTTGTCACCAGGCCCCACTTGTTTTCTTCTGAAGCATTCTGACAGCTCTGCTTGTGGCCCCTTAGTTTAAGAGACAAGCTGGGCCGGGCGCAGTGGCTCACACCTGTAATCCAGCACTTTGGGAGGCCGAGATGGGTGGATCACGAGGTCAGGAGATCGAGACCATCCTGGCTAGCATGGTGAAACCCCGTCTCCACTAAAAATAGAAAAAATTGGCCAGGCATGGTGGCAGGCGCCTGTAGTCCCAGCTGCTTGGGAGGCTGAGGCAGGAGAATGGTGTGAACCCGGGAGACGGAGGTTGCAGTAAGCTGAGACTGCGCCACTGTACTTCAGCCTGGGCGACAGAGCGAGACTTCGTCTCAAAAAAAAAAAAAAAAAAAGAAAAAAGAGACATGCTGCAGGTCAGGCATGGTGGCTCATGCCTGTAATCCCAACACTTTGGAAGGCCAAGGCGGGCGGATCACTTGAGGTCAGGAGTTCAAGACCACCCTGGCAAACATGGGGAAACCCCATCCCTACCAAAAATACAAAACAGCTGGGCATGGTGGTGGGTGCCTGTCATCCCAGTTACTTGGTAGGCTGAGGCAGGAGAATCGCTTGAACGCAGGAGGTGGAGGTTGCAATGAGTCAAGATCATGTCACTGCACTCCAGCCTGGGCAACACAGTGAGAATCTGTCTCAAAAAAAAAAAAAAAAAAAAAAAAAAAAAAAAAGAGAGAGAGAGAGACATGCTGCAGAGCACCCCTGCAGTGTTCCCGAGGTGTGAGGTGACAGAGCCCTAGTCTCTGATTCTGTGACAGCTTCAGAGGGTGACACTCTGTGTCGGGCCCAAAAGGGCTCCCCTGGGCTGTCAATGGTGAGCTTCTCTGGTCACCTTTGGGGGTGCCGTAACCTCACCTCTGCTCAGTTTCTCAGATGGCCAGTCAGGGAAAAGAGTGGCCATCAACATATCATGAAAATGTTCTGTTTGAAAATGCAGGGTACAGTTCCTGGGGACACGGGGATCTCCTAGTCCTCGGTGCTTCAAGACCCTGGGCAGTTCATACGGGACAATGACACAGGAAGGTGTGAGTCATTCTGGGTGGTTGCTAGTGTGCTGTGCCTGTGGGCTTGGTGGTGGGGAGGCAAGGCATGGGAGTGATGCTCCTGACTATGCTTTCTCTCCCAGTCACGCCTTTCTGGGTTTTGTTAGGGGAGGGAATTCTAGGGCAGCTTTACTGAGATATGATTCACATACCCTACAATTCACCCCTCTAAAGAAGAGTTCTTAGTAGAGTTTTCCATCATTTTTAGTCTGTTCACAGAGTTGTGTAACCATCACCATCCAGTTTAGAATATTTGCATGGCCCCAAAAGAAGCCCAGTACTCATTAATCAGTCACTCCCATTTCCCCCTCACCTACCTCCTCTCCCAGCCCCTCACAACCACCAATCTACTTTCTGTCCGTATGGATTTGCCCTTTCTGGACATTTCATGTAAGTGGAATCAGATGATATGTGGCCACTTGTGTTTAGAGTGGCGAGCAGAGCCCAGGCTGCTGCAGACATCCAGACCAAGGCAGTCTGGGCCAGGTGACAGCCTGGCTAGGGTTTGGCGAGGGTGGTTCCTCCTGCCTCCGTGGGGCCCATGAGCTGCGGTCCCCAGGGATGCAGCCGGAGGGCATCAGAGGCAGGACGCCAAGCAAGCTGATACCCAAGGAGTTACAGCCACCCTGGGAGCTTCAAGGGCCGACGCAGGGATTGGGAGGCCGTGGTCCGGGTCAGTTGGGAACTGGGGGTGATCAGGGATGGCCACTCATAGAACCTCTGGATCCTGTAATCTAGAGAGACCCAGAACATGAGCTCCGCTGTTGGTGTCTCTCCTGAACCCACTCCCTCAATACAGACACACTTCTCCTTTGATGCTGTGGACAGCCTGAGATATATTCTACTAATTTTACCAGTTAGGCTTTCCATGAATTGATACCTCGTTAAAGTTCTCTAGAGGGTTTTGACATTCATTTTCATTCATTCACATCTTAGCGTGAATTATTTTAATCCAGGTACTTTCTTCCTAACAGGAAGAATCAAGTTAATGAAACTGGAAGTCCCTAGTCTCCTTAGATTTCATAATTGGCCTCAAAATGTCACAAGAACCCTGATCCTGGCACTCGTCCTATCAGGTGCTGTGCAAGGGAAGCGCTGTGGGAGATAGAGCAAAGCCAGGCATCTTTCAGTCAAGGATTTTCTCTCCAGTTGTGTGCAAGGTAAGAAGCGACTATGTAGCCAGGAGGCTGAGGCAGGAGGATGTCTTGAGGCCAGCGGTTTGGGACCAGCCTAGGCAACATAGTGAGACTCGGTCTCCACAAAAAATTTAAAAAATAGCCGGGTGTGCTGGTGCGTGCCTGGGGTCCCAGCTGCTGGGGATGCTGAAGCAGGAGGGGATGGCTTGAGCCCAGGAGTTCGAGGCTGCAGTGAGCCATGATCGCACCACTGCACTCCAATCTGTGTGACAGATGAGACCCTGTCTCTTAAAAAAAACCAAAAAACCAAAAACAAAAACAAAAAACCACCTTTCTGGATTATGTTGCTCCTCTGCTCCACACCGTGTTGTGGCTTCTGTTCACAGTCAAAGGCCCCAAAGTGGCCAAGGCCTGTGCTGCCTGCTGCCGCTCTCCACACCCTGGCCACTTGGTCCCCAGGAGACCAGGCATGCTCCTGCCACAGGGCCTTTGCACTGGCTGCTCTCTGTGTCCGGAACAGGCCCCACACCCACTCACTTCCCCCAAGTCTGCTCAGATGCCACTTCCACACTTCCTAACAAAAGGAAGCTGTTGGTGAGCAGATGCTCAGTAACTTATGTGTGGCCAAAAGGAGCGAGTGGCTCCAGCATGCGCGTGGAAAGCTGGCTCTCCTGGGTCACTGCTCTCACTGAGCCTCGGGTTTCTGCTGCCCAGAGGACTGCGTGGCTCCTTCTTGTACCTGGCAGTTCTAACACTGCTGGAATTGGGAAGAAAAGGGACCCTGAGACTAGGTCACTGCCTCCTGGGGTCTCAAGGGGCCCTGTGCCTGGGGCTGGAGGCCGAGCTTCCTCCTCCTTGTCCCCACCCTGGGGATGGCCTGTATTCCGTCTTCCTTGTGCTGACCACTGGCGCCTGTTGGCTGAGGCAAGAGGGCCTCCAGCTGGGTTCTTCCTGTCCTCTAGTTGGTGCCCGAAGGCCCCGGTTGGGTGGGGTCTCTCTTTACCCTCTGGTCATATAGCAAACTGTGGCTGGTGTGTGGTGAGTCAGCCCTGTGTGCAGGCAGGGTGCCGTTTCCCAAAGGCAGGCCACGTCTGTCCCAGTGCCTGCAAGGCCTCTGCCCCGGCTGGCCTGGACCCCCCTTGCCAGACTCTGCTCTTTGTGGGGCTCTGCCCACATCTACTGACCAGTAGGACACCCAGTCTCCACTGCTCTTTGGAGGCAGAAGACGGCCTGGCACACTGGCACGGGGTACTTTCCCGAAGGTCAAAGATGTGTTGAGTGAACGAAGGTAGAGAGTTCATTTCTGAGACCTTTGCTGGCCTAATTCAGCTCAGTGGGGTGAAGTTATTACTGTTGAGATGCTTGCTGTTTTGATTGTCTTTAGAGGGCATTCTTAATATTTGGATGGTTTGAAATACCAAAGAGAAAAAAGGGAGGAGAGGCTTCTTTTTTAAAAATACCACCTTTATTATGAAAACACACAAATGTATACACAAATAGAATAATATAATGACACCCCTCCCCCCACCACACGGCCCATCACACAGCTCCAACAGGCCCCTGTTCACACCAGTCTTGTATACCTAGCCCCTACCTCCACCTCTCGAAGAATTAGAAGCAAACCCAGACATTATATCTCACTGCCTGTTTCAGTCTGTGTCCAAAGCGAGCCTTCTGAAGGAAAGGCTGTGGAGGAGGTGAGCTGGCAGAGCCCGTGTTCTCCCGGGCCTGGCCGGGATGTGCTTGCCACTGTCACAGCTCCCCCGTCTCCACCCGTCACATGACATCGAGTGAGGCCAGCCTGGCTCCAGCCACTGCACAGGTGTCCCGTGGTCATTTCCTTCCTGTGCTGCTGAGGGGCACAGTCACCCATTTGCAAACTCTGAGGTGTTTTCCCTTTTCCCATTTCCTGTCACTGTTTTGAAGCTGTGAGAGGAAGAGAGAGACCTCGATCTGATAACCATTCATTTACTATCAAAGTTAGGGTCACATCTTTATAAGAACGTGCGGCTTGAGGTCATGAATAGCAGTAATGTGAGGGAAGCTAAGATTCTGGCAGGATGCAAATGATCTGGGAGTTTTCATTTTGTCGTTATGTACGAGTTGTTTTCTGCTGCACTGCGAACTATTGGAAAAGATTTTCCATGGATTATTATATGGATTATAGAGGAAAATGCAAATCTCCAACCTCTATACATTTAATCACTTAAATGAAATGTCAAGTTTTCTTGTTAAGAATTATGGTGCTGACTGGAAGAACAACATGGCTTTAAATACGACTTATTAGTTTCTTTCCACTTCTAAAGCTCAAAATAAAACATCATAGTTGGCAAAACAAATCAAGGTGAAATACGTTTTGAAAAGTCATAACTTTACTCAACAACAAAAAACTAAGAAATAGACAGAGGACTTGAATAGACATTTCTCCAAAGAAGACATACAAGTGGCCAAGAAGTACATGAAAAGATGCCCAACATCATTAGTTATTAGGGAATGCAAATCAACCCCAATAAGATCCACTTCACAGGCATTAGGATGGCTATTATCAAAAAAAGCCAAGCAAAACCAACAACAGAAAATAAAAGCATTGGCAAGGATGTAAAGAACGTGAAGATGTGGAGAAATTGAACGTTGGTGCACTGTTGGTGGGAATGTAAAATGGTGCTGCCACCGTGGAAAAGTTTGGTAGTTCCTCAAAAAGTGAATCAGAATTACCGTATGATCTAGGAATTCTACGCCCAGGATAGGCATGCACTGAAAAGAATTGAAAGCAGGGACTCAGACACTTGTGCACTGATGTTCACAGCAGCATCATTCACGCTAGCTAAAAGGTAGAAACAATTCAAACGTGCACCGACAGATGAATGGATAAGCAATGTGGTCTACAGACATGGACAACGGAATATTATCCAACCTTAAAGAAGGAACTCTGGCCGGGCACGGTGGCTCGTGCGTGTAATCCCAGCACTTTGGGAGGCCGAAGTGGGTGGATCACGAGGTCAGGAGTTCAAGACCAGCTTGGCCAAGATGGTGAAACCCTGTGTCTACTAACAATACAAAAATTAGCCAGGCGTGGTGGCGGGCACCTGTAATCCCAGCTACTCAGGAGGCTGAGGCAGAGAATTGCTTGAACCCGGGGGGCAGAGGTTGCAGCAAGCCAAGATCGTGCCACTGCACTCCAGCCTGGGTGACAGAGCAAGATTCTGTCTCAAAAAAAAAAAAAAGAAGGAATTCTGACACGTTACTACATGGATGAATGCTGAAGCCATGCCCAGTGAAATAAGCCAGTCACATATAGACAAATATTGTCTGATTTCACTTATATGAGGTATCTAGAGTAATCAAATTCATAGAGACAGAAATTAGAATAATGGTTACCAGAGGCTGGGGAAGCAGGGAATGGGAAGTTATTATTGAATTAGTATAGACTTACAGTTTGGGATGACAACAAAGTTCTGGAGATGGATGATACTGATGGTTGTACAACACTGTGAATGTGCTTACTGCCACAGAACTGTACAATTAAAATGATCAAAATGATCCTTTTGGCCGGGTGTGGTGGCTTATGCCTGTAATCCTAGCACTTTAGGAGGCCAAGGCAGGTGGATCGCGAGGTCAAGAGATCAAGACCAGCCTGGCCAACATGGTGAACCCCATCTCTACTAAACATACAGAAATTAGCTGGGCATGGTGCCGCGTGCCTGTAATCCCTGCTACTCAGGGGCTGAGGCAGGAGAATCGCTTGAACCAGGGAGTCGGAGGTTGCAGTGAACCGAGATCGCGCCACTGCACTCCAGCCTGGTGACAGAGTGAGACTCTGTCTCAAAAAAAAAAAAAGATCCTTTTGTGCTGTGTATATTTTACCACAATTAAAAATGCAGGAGGAAGTAAAGGAATGGAACAAGATCATGTCAACATGAGTTATGAGAATACTGGAATGGCATCCGGCAAAGCAGACTCAGAACAGGACTGTTCCTAGAGATAGGGAGGACTGTTTTATGCGGATAAAGCGGTCAAGTCATCAAGAAGACTTTATGATCCTAAATATGTATGCACCCGATACAGGGCAAAAACTGACAGAACCACAAATAGACAAATGCGCAGTTATAGCTAGAGATTTTCACACTTCTCTCTCAGTAAATGACAGAACAAGGAGGCAGAAAATCAGTTTAAGAATGCAGAATACTGCCTGGGTGTGGTGGCTCACACCTGTAATCCCAGCACTTTGGGAGGCCAAGGTGGGCAGATCACTTGAGGTCAGGAGTTTGAGACCAGCTTGGCCAACATGGCAAAACCCTGTCTCTACCAAAAATACAAAAATTAGCAAGGTGTGGTGGTGCATGCCTGTAATCCCAGCTACTTCATAGGCTAAAGCAGGAGAATTGCTTGAACCCGGGAGTTGGAGGTTATAGTGAGCTGAGATCACGCCATTGCACTCCAGCATGGGCGACAAGAACAAAACTCCATCACGAGAAAAAAAACAAAACAACAATAACAACAAAAACTAGCCAATTGAGTTGGGCACAGTGGCTCACGGCTATAATCCCAGCACTTTGGGAGGCCGAGGCAGGCAGATCGCTTGAGCTCAGGAGATGAAGACCAGCCTGGGGAACATGGTGAAACCCCGACTCTACAAAAAATCCAAAAAATTAGCCAGGTGTGGTGGTGTACAACTGTGGTCCCAGCTACTTGGGAGGCTGAGGTGGGAGGATCACTTAAGCCTGGGAGGTCAAGGCTGCAGTGAGTGGAGATCACGTCACTGCACTCCAGCATGGGTGTCAGAGTGAGACCCTGTCTGAAAAAAAAGAAGTCAATTGAATCTAGCAACAAAAAAAAGGACAGGCCATGGACAAATAGAGTTTATCCCAGTAATGCAACATCAGCTTAACATTTAAAAATCAATGTAATTCTCCATATTAACACAAAAAAGTAGGAAAACACTATTAATAAAGACCAGAAAACTGGTGGTACAACAAGTGGATGAATCTCACAGGACTTATGTTGAATGAAAGAAGCTGGACAAAACAGTACACACTGTGATTCCTTTTATAGAAAACTCTAGAAAGGACAGATCGCATCTAGAATGATGGAACACAGATGGGTGGTTCCCTGGGTCCTGGTGTGACCAGGAGGAGTCATGAGGGAAGCTTCTGGAGTGACAGGATGTTCTTGGTTTTGACTGTGACGGTGGTTACTTACACAGGTATATACATTTGTCTACACGCATTGAGCTGTATACTTTTTTTTTTTTTTGAGACAGAGTCTCACTCTGTCACCCAGGCTGGAGTGCAGTGGCACGTCTTGGCTCACTGCAAGCTCCGCCTCCCAGGTTCACGCCGTTCTCCTGCCTCAGGCTCCCAAATAGTTGGGACTACAGGCATGCGCCACCACACCTGGCTAATTTTGTTTTTGTATTTTTAGTAGAGACGGGGTTTCACCATGTTAGCCAGGATGGTCTCGATCTCCTGACCTCGTGATCCGCCCACCTCGGCCTCCTAAAGTGCTGGGGTTACAGGCATGAGCCACCATGCCCGGCCTAAGCTGTATACTTAAGATGTGTGCACTTTCTTGTATGCAAGCTGTACATCAATAATATTGATTTTTAAAAATACTTTAACTGAGGTAAAACACTGATGTACAATGTAGTTATTCTGCATTTTCTGAAATAACCATAGTTTATATCAGAAAGAATAGGGAGCTATTGAAGATACAGAATAGTGCATATAAGTTGCTACTTTTTATTGATAAATTTTTACATGTTTATGGGGTACATGGAGTAGTTGTTACATTACACATTACAGAATATGTAATGATCAACCGAGAGTATCTGAGGTATCCATCACCTTGAGTATTTCTTTCTTTCTTTTTTTTTTTTGAGAGGGAGTCTTGCTCTGTCGCCCAGGCTGGAGTGCAGTGGCACGATCTCGGCTCAATGCAAGCTCCCCCTCCTGGTTTCACATCATTCTCCTGCCTCAGACTCCCGAGTAGCTGGGACTACAGTCTCCTGCCACCACGCCCGGCTAATTTTTTTTTTTTGTGTGTGTGTTTTTAGTAGAGATGGGGTTTCACCGTGTTAACCAGGATGGTCTTGATCTCCTGACCTCGTGATCTGCCCGCCTCGGGCTCCCAAAGTGCTGGGATTACAGGCGTGAGCCACCGCGCCCGGCCTTGAGTATTTATTTCTAAGTGTTGGTAATGAGGTAGGAGACAGGCGAGACTCAACTCCGGACCAGATTGAAGACTGGCCAAAACTAGGAAGAAGTGCACAAAGGACCTCTCCATAAGACATGCCCACCAGTGCCATGACACTTTCCCATTGCCATAGCAACACCCAAAACTTACCACCCATTTTCTAGCTGTTTCTGAATAACCTGCCCCTTAATTAGCATGCCACTAAAAGTGGGTATAAGATATGACTGCAAAACTGCCCCTAGGCTGCGATCCTCAGCACACTGCCTATGGGGTAGCTCTGCTCTGCAGGGGCAGCCAGCCAGAGCTATAGCACTGCCTCCATCTCAAGAAAGCTGTTTTCTTCCACCACCAGCTTGCTCTTGAATTCCTTCCTGCCCTGCATCAGTAACATTTCAAGTCCTCTTTTCTAGCGACTCTGAAATATGCAATACATTGTTGCCAGCTACAGACACCCTACTAATTCTGCTATGGAATGTTAGGGCTTATTTCTTCTACCTAACCATATGTTTGTACTCATTAGCCAGCTTCTCTTTATCCTCCTCCCACCCACACACACTTCTCAGCCTCTGGTATCTATCATTCTATTCTCTCCCTCCATGATATCAACTTTTTTAGCTCCCACATGTGAGTGAGAACATATGGTAGCTGTTTATCTGTGCTTGGCCTATTTCACTTAACATTACGATCATCAGTTCCATCCATGCTGCTGCAAATGACTATTTCATTCATCTTATGGCTGAATAGAATTCCATTTTATATATATATATACCACATTTTATTTATTTATTCATCTGTCAGTGGACACAGTTTGATTCCATATCTTTGCTGTTGTGAATAGGAAAGTGCTACCACTGTTAAAGGATCCATTTACATACATGCTTATAAATAAATGCATCCAGGATTTTTGTAAAGATCTATCATTACTTTCACCTTACACTTTTTTGTAGCTTTTGAATTTTTTCATCATGTGCATCCACTTCCTAAAAACAAAATTTCTTTTTTTAACTTTTCTTTTCTTTTTTTTTTTTCTTTTTGAGACAGGGTCTCATTCTGTCACCCAGGCTGGATTGCAGTGGTGTGACCTCAGCTCACTGCAACCTGTACCTCCTGGGCTCAAACGATCCTCCTACCTCAGCCTCCTGAGCAGCTGAGACTACACGCTCGTGCCACCACACCCAGCTAATTTTTGTATTTTTTGTAGAGATGGGGTTTTGTTATGTTGCCAAGGCTGGTCTCTAACTCCTGGGCACAAGCAATCTGCCTGCCTGGGCCCAAAGTGCTGGGATTACGGGCATGAGCCGCCGCACCCAGTTGTGTGTTTGTTTTGTTTTTTTTTTTTTTGAGACAGAGTCTCCCTCTACTGCCCAGGCTGGAGTGCAGTGGTGCTGACACAGGAAAAGTTCCCGTGTCCCCCTCGCAGGGCATGCGATGGGGGTGCGGCTCGCTTCTTCAGTGCCCCACTGCTCAAATCGCTAGGGGAGCATACAGACGGGCAGGCTGTGAGGCTCCGACCCCACGGCAGGGTCTAGGGGTTAATGTTGACAGCCAGTGCTACTGTTTGCTCTTTTAGTTTTGCTGTCTATAGGTGGCTTTTGTTAACCAGCTCAATTAGACCCTCTAGGCCTGGCAAGGTGGCTCACGCCTGTAATCCTAGCACTTTGGGAGGCCGAGGTGGGCAGATCACCTGAGGTCAGAAGTTCAAGACCAGCCTGGCCCAACATGGCGAAACCCTATCTCTACTTAAAAATACAAAAATTAGCCAGGTGTGGTGGCTCACACCTGTAATCCCACCTATTTGGGAGGCTGAGGCATGAGAATCACTTGAACCCCAGAGGCGGAGGTTGCAGTGAGCAGAGATTGCACCACTGCACTCCAGCCTGGGCGACAGAGGGAGACACCATCTAAAAAAAAAAAAAAAAAAAAAAAAAAAAGACCCTCTACCTTGTCGCGAGTACAGAGGACTTCCTGTATCCGGGTTTTTGACTTGGTGTACCGGAAGAATCGGATCACACGTGGGCTTGGAGAATGAGTGCAAGGTTTTATTGAGTGAAAGTAACTCTCAGTAGATGGGGGAGCCAGAAGGGAGATGGAGTGGGAAGGTGGCTTTCCTCTGGAGTCGGGTCACTCAGCAGCCCAGGCTCTCCTCAAATGTCCTGGCCAAACTCCGCGTCGTTCCACCAGTCGAGGGCCTGCCAGTGTCTGCCAGAGTGCTCCTTTCAGCGTCCTCTCAAAGTCCAGCGGCTTGTGTCTCTTTCTGCCAGTGTGTTCCTCATGACGTCCAGCCACTTCTGTGTCTGCCTGCTAGGGTCTTGGGGGTTTTCATAGGCACATGATGGGGGTGCAGCAGGCCAGGGCGTTCTGGGGAAATGCAATGTTTGGGCAGGAGTGCCTATCCTCACCTAGGTACATGGTGGTGGAGCTCTAGCCAGGGACCATGCCCTCCTCTACCCAGCACTTCTCTTCCCCACTCCTGTATCATTTAAAGGGACCACGCTCTTCCTTTCCCAGCACTTCCCTTCCATATCAGTGCTATCATAGCTCCCTGCAGCCACAAACTCCTGGACTCAAGTGATCCTCCTGCCTCTGCCTCCCAAGTAGCCAGGACTAAAGGCGTGTGTCACCATGCCTGGCTAATTTTTTTAAAAAGTTTTGTAGAGATAGGGTCTTGCTTTGTTGCCCAGGCTGAATTAACTGGACTATTGTTAAGGAAACCAAAGTACCAGGCAGTACAATGCTAGATTTCAAGTCTATAAAAATAGTACCCTCTGAATCATTAAGGCACATCTTCCTATGAGAGGTGGCTTGAGCCAGACCCTGGTGGCCAGGGGCACTGTCTGTCTGGACCTTCCCACCAACAGGCTGTGCAGCCCTGGCCAGCCCCTATTGCTCCTGTACTCTTTCCTTACCTGCTAAACACACCCAAATCACAGCAGAAATCCAATTCACTTGAAGACAAGGGCTAAGCCTTTCTCATAACCAAAGGCTGTGCGCTTCCCAGAGCAAAAGTCTGTATTTGTCCTCTCATGTTCTGAGCTGCCAGGCAGTAATTCTAGCCTACAGTTACTCAGTGTGACCTAAAATAACAATTACCCAAGAAATGAAATTCTGATAATTTCAAGTAGAATAAAATGGAACACATTTTAGTGAATGGATTGTAAGGAAAAGCTTAAAGATTTGGAACTGCCCATACGTGGCACTTTAAAAATCTTGGGCTCATTATTTCAGGTAATCAGTTCATAGAGCAAAAACCCATGTGACTGCCAAGACTGGTTATTAGTTCAAGCCCATGAACATGTCTTCAAAGGAAGAGAATGAATTTATCCACAGTTCTGATTGTTTTTTATGTTCTAAAATCACACTTATTATTAAAATATAATTCACTTAATGGTGACGGTAATTACATCAGCCAATTCACTTAAAATGAATGAGCAAAGATGAATGCACAAAAATGCACCATTTTTCAGTGAATTGGCTGATGTACTTACCGTCACCATCAAAACGCAGGGCGTTCCCCTTTCCCCGGGAAGCTTCACTTACTCACAGACCTGGCCAAACACTGATCACTAGAGATTAGATTTAGCTTTCAGGGTTTCACAGAAATGGAATCATTCACTCTATGCTGCTTCTTGTCTGGTACCTTTTGCTCAGCACAATGTTTTTCAGCTTTTTCTGTGTTGTTACATGCGCCAAACCTTTATTCCTTGTTGTTGTTGTTTTGAAACACAGTCTTGCTTCATTGCCCTGGCTGGAGTGCATCAGTGCCATTGTAGCTCACTGCAGCCCTGAACTCCTGGGCTCAAATTATCCTCCTGCCTCAGCCTCCCAAGTAGCTGGGATGACAGGTGTGTGCCACTGTGCCCTGCTGATTTTTTATTTTTATTTTATTATTATTATTTTTTGAGACGGAGTCTCGCTCTGTCGCCCAGGTTGGAGTGCAGTGGCACAATCTCGGCTCACTGCAAGCTCCGCCTTCTGGGTTCACGCCATTCTCCTGCCTCAGCCTCCCAAGTAGCTGGGATTACAGGCGCCCGCCACCACACCCGGCTAATTTTTTGTATTTTTAGTAGAGACGGGGTTTCACCGTGTTAGCCAGGATGGTCTCGATCTCCTGACCTCGTGATCCACCCGCCTCGGCCTCCCAAAGTGCTGGGATTACAGGCGTGAGTCACTGCACCCGGCCTATTTTAATTTTTTTTAGAGATAGGGGTCTTAACTATGTTGCCCAGGTTGGTGTTGAACTCCTGGCCTCAAGTGATCCTCCCACCTTCGTCTCCCAAAGTGCTGGGATTACAGATGTGAGCCACTGCACCTGGCCTCATTTATTCCTTTTGATCGCTGAGCAGTACTCCTCAAATGATTTTTTAAAAATAATTATCTGCTTCCTCATGACCTGCTAGTAACTCCTAGAACAGTGATGGAGGAGAATTATGGAATGGTCCTTCTAAGCTCCTGAATAATTAAACCAGCGAGCAGAGCCACTGTCCCATCCCGCTGGCCACACCAGACACTTGGGAATTATTTTTGGTTCCTCCTTCTACCGCTTTTCAATTCCAATAATTACCAAGTTCTATCAATTTTAATCCCCTAATATCTCTCTAATCGATCTCTTCAGCTGCTGTTTAAGTAACTCTTCATTTCTTCTCACCTGTGTGACTACAGAAACCCATTTTTCTGTAGTTTTGCCTTCCATCAATCCCTTCTCCATCTTAAACCAAAACGATCTTACTGAGAGGAATGTTTCGATTTCCTCTCTCTCTCTCTCTTTCTCTCTCTCTGGAATGAATATATATATATATATTCCAGAACTTTTTCATCACCCTAAAGAGAAACTCTGTCCCTAAATCCCATTCCCCCTCCCCTAGCCCCTGGCAACCACCAACCACCATCCCACTTTCACTCTACAAATTTGATTATTCTAGGTACCTCATGTAATGACTCGTATGGTATTTGTCCTTTTGTGTCTGGCTTATGTCACTTAGCACAATATTTTTCAAGTTTATCTATGCTGTGTCATGTGTCAGTATCAGGATTTCATCTCTTTCTGAGGCTGAATGATGTCCCACTGTGTTTATCTATTCATCTGTTGGACACCTGGGCTTCTTCTATCTCTTGCTATTGTGAAGGATGCTGCTGTGAACATGGGTGCACAAGCTTCTGTTCCAGTTCCTGCTTTAATTATCTGGGGCATACACTTAGGAGTGGGGTTGATGGCTCATATGGTAAATCTGTGTTCAAATTTTTGAGAAACCACCTGTTTTCCACAGCGGCTGCACCATCTTACATTCCCACAAGCAATGCGCAAAGGTTCCATTTTCTCCAAAATTGGATACAGTGAACAACAATGAAGTTTTTTGGTTTTAAACATATATATATGTTGTTTATATGCTCTACACATATCTCTGTGTGTGTATCTTAAAATGGGTGCCAGTGACTCGCCATTCAGTTTTGGGCAACGTGGGCTCTCGGTGCCTCAGTTTCCTCACCCCTAATGGAGGTACTGATACTGTTATCATTCTTGAAGTGATTGTGCAGTTTAAATGAGCAAATATACGTAAATGACTTAAGCGGGACCTGACAAATGCAGATGCTATAATGTAAGGATGGCTGATCTCATTATTGTTGTCATCACTATTACTGAAAATCAGTGTGAATGAAATCTGTAAACTTTGCAATCAACACTCCTCACCTGGGTCTCCGTAGAAGCTGCAGCGAGCTGGGGCTGAGGCAGACAAGCCTGTGGCCGTGAGAACAGATGCATGTGCTCCTTAGACAGACAGACAGTAGGGTGTTGTGGAAGGGTCATCCTTAGAGGCCACATGCTGCAGTCCATCGCCCTCACAGAGCAGGAAGGTGAAGCTTGCCAAGCCTGAGGGAATCCTCCAGCCCAGACATCCTATCGGGGCATTGCCAGGACTTGGGGGTAGTGGCTTCACTCCAGGCATGTCTTTTCCCCATCCCTTGAGCAGGAGGAAGCACAGCAGACAGCAGGGTGCATGCAAAGTACCTGGCAGAATCGCCTCGGCAGTGAGAACAAGCCTGCGGTGACACTGCAGGTGCCCCCGACTGTGACTGAGCCTGGCTTCACACACCTGGGTTTCCTCATGGCTGTTTTCAGCAATTTGGTTACTGTGGTCCCAGGATACATAGCCTCTCAAGATTCCACAGAACAGCCTGGTCCAGCATGAAGGCTACATGGTGCCTGGTGCCATCTCTCAACGTGTTTGTTAAAAGGGAAGCTTTGTGGCCTCTTCATCTAATATAGAGGGCCTTCAAATTATAGACTTCCAAGTCCATAGCTTTAGAGATTTTCATTTTAAAATATGTGTGTTAGCTGGGCATAATGGCTTATGCCCATAATCACAGCACTTTAGGAGGCCAAGGCGGGAGGATCACTTGAGGCCAGGAGTTCAAGATCAGCCTGGGCAATAGAGTGAGACCCTGTTTCTCCTAAAATAAAAATTAAAAAATTAGCTAAGGATGGTGGCATGCACCTGTAGTTCCAGCTACTTGGGAGGCTGAAGTGGGAGGATCATTTGAGCCAAGGAGTTTGAGGCTGCAATGAGCTGTGATTTCACCACTGCACTCTAGCCTGGGTGACAGAGCAAGACTCTGTCTCTAAAAACAAAACAAAATAAATAAAATACAGTAAAAAGTAGTGTGTTGTGTTGCGGGGTCTGATGCGGATGTCTACAGCTCTTCATTCCTAATGCATTTGCTGTTTTTCCAGCTTCCTCTGAGGCCACGGGCCACACAGGCCACAGGGGCTCTGCCTGCCCAGCCGGGTCCACAGGAAGTCTGCCAAGAAGGGCTTTCTTTTGCCCTTGTGGGAGCTGGTGGGTCACTTCCTGGTTTTTTTCTCATTATTATTGTTTGTGAAGTTTGAATAGAACTGACTCCTGGCTTGTTTTTTAATTATTAAAGATTTAAGAACTTTTGAAAAGATTAAAAAAGAATTTTGCTCATATTCCTGCCAGCCTTTCATAATAATTGTTGTCATTTCTATAGACTTTTTTCTGGTCTTTTCTCATGCTGACACAGATTTTACATTGTTGTAATCATTGTGTGGGGACAACTTAGGTTCTTTCTTCTCCATTTTGTTTGTAAACATCTCTTTCATATCACATTATTTATTATTATTATTTTTTGAGACAGGGTCTTACTCTGTCACCCAGGCTGCAGTGCAGTGGTGCAATCATAGCTCACTGCAGCCTCAACCTCCCAGGCTCAAGCAATCCTTCTGCCTCAGCTCCCTGAGTAGCTGGGACCACAGGTGTGTACCATCATGCTCGGCTAATTTTTACATTTTTTGTAGAGATGGAGTCTCGCTATGTTGCCCAGACTGGTCTTGAACTCTTCACCTCAAGGGACCCTCCTGCCTCAGCTTCCACAGTCCTGGGATTACAGGCAAGAGCCACTGTGCCCACATTATTTATTTTTGACAGCCAAATAGTAATCTGTCAGGTTAACATACTGTATTATAGAGAAGAGACATTCTTCTCTCATTGGTATTTAATTTTACCCAAATTTTCACTATCATGAATTTTGTTTAACTCTTCTTGGTTTTATGCAATTTGTAAAAAATCGCTGTTCATAATTTGTCTTCCATGCAGTTCATGCCACAGCATTTGAGAGTGGGTTGCTGCCCTCCTCCACCGTCCCTCTTCTATCAGACTTCGCCACAAGAAATGTCCTGGCATCAACATTTTGGAAGCTGCTTTAGTGAGGGCCACTCTTGGGGCTGGACAAATGGCTCCTTGAGGGTGGTATCTGCCATGAGGTTGGTCAGGCACAGGGGCTTGGCTGGCCTGGCCTGGTGTGGACTATTCCAAGGTCATGTCATCAGCAACAAGGTGGGTTAGCTATGGTGCACATACTCCGCTACCCTAAGCAACTGGAAACCTGGACAAAATGTCTGAATCAACTGTTTTCAGGTGTTGAGCAAAAGGCCATGCAGAGCTGTGACCCCAGACTCTACAGAAATGAGACGGCAAGGCGCCGCAGCTGCCCTGGGTTTCTGCCTTGGTGGGGTCAGGCGTGCTTCATGGACATCAAGCAGTGCGAGTGGCTTGGCTGCATTGAGGAGTGGAGATGGGGGGCTCTGAACAGCTGTGGTTTGGGGGCTGAGTCCTGGAGGGATGGGAACACTGCAGAGAGGGGGCTCCAGTAATCCTCAGGGTTGCCCCGAGCACTGGGGGATCCTAAGCTGTGTGTGTGTGGTGTGCAACGTCGTGGAGATAGGAAAGAACGGGTGACCAGGAGCAGAAAGGCAGCTGAGTCCAAGAGTTCACCTGTTCTGGGAGATGCTCGGGTGGCAGCCAGACTCAGTGGATGGCTCTCACTGAACCCCTGGGATTCCCTAGAGACCCCTGAAGAGCCCCACCTTAGTAGTGGAGCAAATAAGCTCTAGAGTAAGGATGTCTTAGACCCTCCCCTGCAGAGCTTAAAACAAGGCTTGAAAGTGAGGTTGGAGGCGGGCCCCAATTCGGAGGCTTGGCTCATACAAGGGACCAAATTGAGGCCTAGCTAAAACAGGGAGGGGGCAGAAGCAGCTTTCCCTAAGATACACCCACCAGTGTGCCATGTCAGTTTACCATTGCCATGGCAACACCCAGAATTGACCTCTCCTTTCCATGGCAATGACCAGACAACCCAGGAGTTCCTACTGCTTCCCTAGAAATTTCTGCATAAACCACTCGTTAATCTGCATGTAATTAAAAGTAGGTATAAGTATGCCTGCAAAGCTGCCCTGAGCTGCTACTCTCTCCCTATGGGGTCCCCCCGCTCTGCAGGAGCAGTCACAGAGCTGCAACACTGCTGCTTCAGTAAAAGCTGTTTCTCCTACCACCAGCTTGCTCTTGAATTCTTTCCTGGGTGAGGCCAAGAACCCTTGAGGGCTAAGCCCCACTTTAGGGCTGATCTGCCCTTCATCAAAAAAATCAAACTAGTCTGCAAGTGACTTTGCTGCTTAACCAGGCTTGGAAGAAAAGAAAATTATAGATCAAGGTCCTTCATGAACACAAATGTGAAAATCTTCAACAAAATATTACCAAATATGACTCAGCCGTGTACAAAAAGGATTATACACCATAATCAAGTAGAGTGTATCCCAGGAGTAAATGGTTAGTTCAACATTCGAAAGTCAATCAACACAATTCTTCCTATCAACCAACTCAAGAAGGAAGCATTTATGATCGGCTCAATAGATCCAGAAACGGCATTTAACAACATTCAACACCCATGTGTGACCAAAACACAGGAAGCTGGGATTTAAAGGGAATTTCCTTAATGTGATAAAGGCATCTACAAATGCCCTACAGCTAGCAGCATGCCTAAGGGTGAAAGACTGAATACTTTTCCTCTAAGGGCCAGAGCAAGGCCAGGTCGTCTGACCCCATCATTTCTATTCACCATTGTACTGGAGGTTCTAGCAAGTGAAAAAGTTGAAAAAAAGAAACGAAAGGCATACAGATTGGAGAAGAATAAACAAAACCATCTTTATTCCCAGATGATATGATTTTCCCTGTAGAAAATCCAATGGAATCTACAGAAAAGCTACTGAAACTCACAGGAAATATATCTACTAGCAAACAACCACTGAAAATTGAAATAAACATGTCATTTATGACAGCACCAAAACACAAATTTGGTCATGAATCCTATAAAATATATGCAAGAGCTACATGCTGAAAACAATAAAACTTGGCCGGTGCAGTGGCTTATGCCTGTGATCCCAGCACTGTGAGAGGCTAAGGCAGGAGGATTGCTTGAACCCAGGAGTTCAAGACCAGCCTGGGCAGCATAGCAGGACCCCATCTTTATATCAAAAAGGAAGAAAGAGGCCAGGCACAGTGGCTCACGCCTGTAATCCCAGCACTTTGGGAGGCCGAGGTGGGCGGATCACCTGAGGTCAGAAGTTCAAGACCAACCTGGCTAATATGGTGAAACCCCGTCTCTACAAAAATACAAAAATTAGCAGGGCATGATGGCTGGTGCCTGTAATCCCAGCTATTCGGAAGGCTGAGACAAGAGAATCACTTGAACCCGGGAGGTGGAGGTTGCAATGAGCCGAGATCGCACCATTGCACTCCAGCCTGGGCAACAGAGCGAGACCCTGTCTCAAAAAAAAAAAAAAAAAAAAAAGAAGAAAAAGATATATAAAAAGCTATAAAATGCTGATAAAAAAAATCAAAGAATTCCTAAATAAATGGAGAGGTATATTGTGTTCTTGTGTTGGAATGGTCAATATTCCAAGGTTTACAAGATGTCATTTCTCCCACACTGATCTAGAAATTAAACTAAGTCCCAGTGAAAATCCCTGCAGGCTTTTTGGTAGAAATCAACGAGCGGACTCTAAAATTCACAGAGAAAGTCAGGAAGCTATCATAGACACAACTCCAGAGAAGAATATGGTTGGAGGACACACACTATCTGATTTGAAGACTTACTACAAAGCTACAGTCATACAGACAGGGTGGTGTTGGAGAAGGGATAGACAGATCAATGGACAGACAGGCAGGCCACAGAAATCGCCCCACACGGCTGTGGTCGATAGCCTTTTGACAGTGTGAGGCCAGTTCAGTGGAAGATGGATTGTTTCGGGATGAAGTTCTTGGTTCAGAGGGTCTGAGACTCAAGGAGGAGTTCTGGAGCCCAGAGACACAGTTTTGGGAGGTATAGACTTAGAGTTGGAATGGAGGACGTAGGAAGATGTGAGCTTCCCCAGGGAGATGGGAAGATGGAGGAGAAAGCTGGGGTCCTGACTCTGGAATAGGAGAGAGACAGGAGCAAGAGAGGGACCTGAAGGCTGGGAAGCTCACCTTTGCACAATGGGGAACGTATCTGGGGAAGGAGCTGGCACATGCTGTCAGGTGCTGCTTCGAGCACAAGATGGCCCAGGTGGGAAAAGGGATTTCAGGGAGGTAAAGAAGTGCAGAAGAATGGGAGAGCAGGGTGGAGACACAATGGCACTGCACATCAGCCTGGTGTCACCCTCTGCTGCACATGGAGGGATGGGGGTCATGCCAACAAACAGCCATACAGTTTTCCTTCTTAGCTGCTTTTTTTTTTTTTTTTTTTTGAGACATGGTCTGGCTTTGTTGCCCAGGCTGGAGTGCAGTGGCACAATCTTGGCTCACTGCAGTCTCAATCTCCCAAACTCAAGCAATCCTCCCACCTCAGCCTCCCAGGTACCTGGGATCATAGGCATGCACCACCATGCCTGGCTAATTTTTAAAATTTTTTGTAGACACAGGGTCTCACTATGTTGCCCAGGCTGGTGTTGAACTACTGGGGCTAAGTGATCCTCCTGTCTCAGCCTCCCAAATCGTGCTGAGATTATAGGCATGAGCTACCAGGCCTAGCCTCTGAACTCTTTTTTTTTTTTTTTTTTTGAGTCGGAGTCTCGCTCTGTCGCCCAGGCTAGAGTGCAGTGGCGCAATCTCGGCTCACTGCAAGCTCCGCCCCCCGGGTTCATGTCATTCTCCTGTCTCAGCCTCCCAAGTAGCTGGGACTACAGGCACCTGCCACCATGCCCGGCTAATTTTTTTTGTATTTTTAGTAGAGACGGGGTTTCACCGTGTTGGCCAGGATGGTCTCGATCTCCTGACCTCGTACTCTGCCCGCCTTGGCCTCCCAAACTGCTGGGATTACAGGCTTGAGCCACCGTGCCTGGCCTCAACTCTTTAAAGTAAGATCTATCATCCCCATTTTACGGACAGGGAAACTGAGGCTGGGTTCCTGCCGCCAGCGAGTGGGAACCCAGGCCTTTGAGCCCCGGCCCTTCCCACCACCCTCTGCTGCTGGGGCTCAGCCCTCGGGCACGTGGTTGTGTTAATGGAGAGCCATGGCCATGACTTGGAGGGCCCGGAGAGCGTGCACATCATGCCTGCTTCTCATGATGCCCTGCGAGGTGGGCAGAGGCCAGAGGTGCTCAGGCTGAGCCCCTGCTACAGCAGATCTGAGGCGCCACCAGGGACTGGCCAGGTCCTCCCAGGCAGGCCAATGTGCCCGGGTCTTGGGCCTCTCTCTCTCACTCCTCACTGCCTCTCAGCTGCCCAGGCAGTGTCCCCTGCAGAGCAGCCCTGGAGCCTGGCCCCAGGCTGGGTTGCTGCCTCCTGCCCCCATGGGGCTGCCTCTGCACAGAGCCTGAGTCGTTTCCTCCCTAGGCAGGTTTCGAAATGGCTAAGTCCAGTGGAGAAAAGAATGGCTCAAAGGGACCACAGGCTTGAATTTGAAAAAATAAAAATGCTCGATTCCAAAGCGTAGACGCACATTTAGTTGAATGACTTACACTTTGACCTGAAACAGTTATTTCCAAATTGTTTTCCACAGCGGTAATCTCTTCAAAATGAACACATGTGGGCCAGGCGCAGTGGCTCACGCCTGTAATCCTAGCACTTTGGGAGGCCGAGGCAGGTGGATCACCTGAGGTCAGGAGTTCGAGACCAGCCTGACCAACATGGAGAAACCCCATCTCTACTAAAAATACACACAAAAAATTAGCCGGACGTGGAGGCGCATGCCTGTAATCCCAGTTACTCGGGAGCCTGAGGCAGGAGAATCGCTTGAACCCAGGAGGCGGAGGTTGTGGTGAGCCGAGATCGCGCCATTGCACTCCAGCCTGGGCGACAAGATGGAAAAACTCCGTCTCAAAAAAAAAAAAAAAAAAAAAAAAAGAACACATGTGACGTCTTCGAATGTATGTTAAAGGCCAGTATTTGTTTTTGTTTTCTGTTTTTTTTGCTTAGGAAGAACCGACCTCATCGTTTGCATGAGGACCAGATATTCTTGGCCCTCTGTACCTTTTGTAACTTCCTCTGAATGAGAGGAAATATGGTTTCCAGTTATGTTTAATTTACTTTAAACAAATCAAAGCACAGATTTCTACTTCCTGCCTGTGGAATACTTGACTACAGGCAGCTTCAAAGGGCAGAATCACTGTGTTCTTGTGATTGTGTCTCTGTTGTGTTCTGTTATAAACAGTTCAAAGCTCTGCATTGTATAGAAGCACGCGGAACAGCATGTAGAGATCGTTTTCTCTGTAGCGGTGGCAGAGCTGTGTGTGCCTTTTTGGTCTGCCTTGTGCTGGTGGTGGATTAAGTTTAGGCTTTCATAGAATATATATTTATGTAGAGACTCAGAGTTTATTTTTCCTGTTTTCTCCAGCACTGCTTAACTTGTTCTCTGAAATGTTTATCACAAATGGCAGGTGGGGCTCAGAGGAGGTCTCTATCTTTGTTCCTTGGCTTAAACTGGCAGGTTGTTGTAAAGGGCAGTGGGAGGGAAAGAAAACTAAAGGGAAACCAAATTATTTATTTAGGGCTTGATTTTCTGGCAGGTGAATTGGGCTTAGGAAACCCCACCTAGATTAGCAGCTGTTCCTGACCGGCCCCTCGCCAAAGCTGCATCCCTGGGTGGTGGGGGGGGGGCTTCAAATTTGGGTGTCCCAAGGGCTGGATTGTTCCAACAAAGGTGTTCCTGGATTCCCAAAGCAAGTTCACGTGTTTTAGGAACAGTTCCCCAAGGCTCTGCAGCGGCTGCTGGGCCACCTTGTCTCCCCAGGTCCATGACGCCCAGGCCACCATCCATGCATCCTGTTGTGTGCTGGGATGGCGCGCCAGATGCTGGCATCCAGGAGCAGAGAGTGGATTGCATGAACATGGCTACTGTGCAGTTGGTTCTCTGCTGCTGGGGTGCAGGCACCTGAAAGACACGGAGGAGTTAACCCAGCTGAGAAGGGTGAGTGCCAGTCAGGACCTGGGGTGCAGGACACACACATCACATCACTGGGTTGCACAAGACTTGGAGGAGGGGCCCAGGAGGATGACATCAAGGTCTGGAGGGGGTTGCTCAACAATACACCTGGATGTGCAGTGCAGGCATGGCACCTGCCTCTGCAGCCGGGCCCAAAGACTCGATGGGGCTGCCATGTGGCCTGATGTGAGTTGGAGTGAGGCTGTGACCCCCGGGTGAAAGCTGCAGCCTGCATGCATCTATCACAAGTGAGGGCTGGCTGTGTCCTCATCCTAGGAAGGGCGGGGTGAGGGCCTCACCATGGTGTGAGCAGGGCCCACTCACGCCTTCACTGATGGGAAGTGAATCAGGAGGTGGCGGCAGGCCCTGGGGCTCTCTAATCTCTTGCCCATCTTTGTCCAGTTATTGTGAGAGCTCCAGTTCCCTGTTCTCATTTCTTTGAAAGTGCTGATAAGATGGGTACAGAATAAATCAAATGCAAAGTTACGTTTCCTGGCTTAGGAAGCAAAAACCTAAGTATAATCTTGGAAGTGCGCCCAGGCACTCCTTTCTTTCCCCAAGGTGATTTTTCCCTCTTAAAAACATTACAGTAAAATACATACAACATTCACTACTTTAATCATGTTTTTTGTTTGTTTGTTTGTTTGTTTGGTTGGTTGAGACAGGGTCTCGCTTTGTTGCCCAGGCTGGAGTGCAATGGAGCAAGCACAGCTCACTGCAACCTCCGCCTTCTGGGCTCAAGCGATCCTCCCAAGTAGCTGAGACTACAGGTGTGAGCCACAGTACCCGACTGAATTTTTTAAAAAATTGTTTGTAGAGATAGGGTCTGGCTATGTTGCCCAGGCTGATCCAAACTTCTGACCTCAAACTATCCTCCAGGCTGGGACTCCCAAAGTGCTGGAATTACACATGTGAGCCACTGTGACTTGCCCACTTTAACTTTTTTTTTTGTTTTTGAGATGGAGACTGTCACCCAGGCTGGCGTGCAGTGGTGCGATCTCGACTCACTGCAATCTCCACCTCCCGGGTTCAAGTGATTCTCCTACCTCAGCTTCCCTAGTAGCTGGGACTACAGGTGTGCGCCACCACGCTTGGCTGATTTTTTGTATTTTTTAGTAGAGACAGGGTTTCACCATGTTGGCCAGGCTGGTCTTGAACTTCTGACTTCAAGTGATCCACACACCTCGGTCTCCTAAAGTTCTGGAATTACAGGTGTGAGCCACCGCACCTGGCCCCACTTTAACCATTTTTAAGTGCATTAAGGACATTCACAGTGTTGAGCAGCCAGTACCACCACCATCTCCAGAACGTGGTCATCTTCCAAGACTGAAACTCTGTTCCCATTGAACACCACCTCCCCACTCCCCATGGCTGTCTCAGGAGCTGGCCTGAGCACTGCTGCCCTCAAGGTCACTCTAGAAGTGGAGCTTCAGTTCAGCCCCCACTTCCTGTGGCTCTATCTCTGCAGGTGTGCCCAGGATCTAGAGGTGGCCCCATGTGGCCTTGTCCCGGCAGTCTGGCTGGCCCCTTGCTCCTCTTGGAGCTGGGTAGGGCTGGGTGGGCTGCGTAGGGATGTTCAGGGCAGCGGTCACCTGTTGCCCAGCTCTGGGTGGAGCCCTGTCTGAGGACAGCTATTCTTTTCTAAAGAAAGGAGATCTGTCAGACGTTAGTCATCTGCACCACTGTCATAGCTGACGTTGATTGAGCTCCTGTGTCCTGGGCACTGTCCCAAAAGCCCCCTGCATGCAGTTCTTGCCATTTAGTACCTTTTGTTTCGTGTTTACTGAATGGATATAGCCGGAAGCTAGTTGAATTTAACTCACACCCTTGACTTGGGTGGAGGTGAGGAAGGGGCTTTCTGAGGCAGGGAATTAGGTGTGGGCTTTATTTTACAGGCATACTTTGGAGATAGTGTGAGTTCAGTTCCAGACCACACTGCAGTAAAGTGAATACCATAATGAAGTGGGTCATATGAATTTTTTGGTTTCCCAGCACATATAAAAGTTATGTTTACACTAAACTGTAGTCTATTAAGTATAGGATAGCATTACGTCTAAAAAAACAATTTATATGCCTTAATTTAAAAACACTTGGCCGGGCACGGTGGCTAATGCCTGTAATCCCAGCACTTTGGGAGGTCGAGGCAGGAGGACCATGAGGTCAGGAATTCAAGACCAGCCTGGCCAATATGGTGAAACCCCGTCTCTACTAAAAATACAAAAAAAATTAGCTGGGCGTGGTGGCGCGCGCCTGTAATCCCAGCTACTCAGAAGGCTGAGGCAGAAGAAAGGGTTGAACCCAGGAGACGGAGGTTGCAGTGAGCCGAGATCACGCCATTGCACTCCAGACTGGGTGACAGAGCGAGACTCCGCCTAAAAAAAAAACAAAAACACTTTATTGCTAAGAATATGCTAATGATCTTCCACATCTTCAGTGAGTCAGAATCTTTCCGCTGGCGGAGGGTCTTGCCTCGGTGCTGACGGCTGCTGACTGATCAGGGTGGTGGTTGCTGAAGGGTAGAGGGGCTGTGACAATGTATTAAAATAAGACAACAGTGAAGTTTACCACATTGATTGACTCTGCCTTTCACAGGAGATGGCCCCCAGCACTGGAGGCTGCTTGATACCATTTTACCCACAGTAGAAGGTCTTTCAAAATTAGAAATCCTCTCAAACCTGCTGTGTTTTATCGGTTATGAAATATTCTGAATCCTTTGTTGTCATTGCAACCACGTTCACAGCATCTGCCCCAGGAGGACGTTCTGTCTCAAGGAACCATTTTCTTTGTTCATCCCCAAGAAGCAACTCCTCATGTGTTCAAGTTGGATCCTGAGATTGCAGCAATTCAGCCCCTTCTTCAGGTTCCACTTCTTTTTTTTTTTTTTTTTTTGAGACGGAGTCTCGCTCTGTCGCCCAGGCTGGAGTGCAGTGGCACAATCTCGGCTCACTGCAAGCTCCACCTCCCAGGTTCACGCCATTCTCCTGCCTCAGCCTCCCAAGTAGCTGGGACTACAGGCGCCCGCCATCACGCCCTGCTAATTTTTTGTATTTTTAGTAGAGACGGGGTTTCACTGTGTTAGCCGGGATGGTCTTGAACTCCTGACCTCGTGATCCACCTGCCTCCGACTCCCAAAGTGCTGGGATTACCAGTGTGAGCCACTGCACCTGGTCTAGTCTCCACTTCTAAATCTGGTTCTCCTGCTGTTTCCCCCACATCTGCAGTGACTTTCTCCACTGAAGTCCTGAACCCTCAAAGTCATCCATGAGGGTTGGAATCTACTTCTTCCAAACTCCTATTAATGTTGATATTTTGACCTCTTCCCATGAAGCAAAAATGTTCTCTTTTTTTTTTTTGAGACAGGGTCTCACTCATTGCCCAGTCTGGAGTGCAGTGATGTGATCACAACGACATCAACAACCTTCTGGGCTCAGGTGAGCCCTGCCTCAGCCTCCCGATTAGCTGAAACTATAGGCATGCACCACCAAACCTGGCTAGTTTTTTGTTTTTTTTTTTTTACAAACAGAGTCTCTGTATGTTGCCCTGGCTGGTCTCAAACTCCTGGGCTCAAGTGATTCTTTTACCTCAGCCTCCCAAATTGTTGGAATTAACAGGTGTAAGTCACCACACCTTGCTGCTTTTCATGGCATCTAGAATGGTGGATCTTTTCCAAAAGATTTTCAATGTACTTTGCCCGAATCCATCAGAGGAATCACTATCTATGGCAACTATAGCCTTATGAAATGTATTTCTTAAATAAGAAGACTTGAAATTGAAGTTACTCTTCAATCCATGGGCTGCGGAGTGTATGTTGTGTTAGCAGGCATGCAAACAGCTTTAATCTCCTTGTCCATCTCCATCACAGCTCCTGGATGACTAGGTGCATGGTCAATGAGCAATAATATTTTGAAAGGATTCTTTTTTTTTCTGAGCAGCATTTCTCAACAGTGGGCTTAAAATATTCAGTAAGCCCTGCTGTAAACAAATGTGCTGTCATCTAGGTTTTCTTGTTCCATTTCTAGAGCACAGGCAGAGAAAATTTGGCATAATTCTTAAGGCCCTAGGATTTCTGGAATGGCGAATAAACATTGGCTTCAACATAAAGTCACCAGCTGCATTAGCCCCTAACAGAGCCAGCTTTTCCTTTGAAACTTTGAAGCAAGTCATTGACTTCTCCTCTCTAGCTAGGAAAGTCCTAGATGGCATCCTCTTCTGATAGAAGGCTGTTTCACCCACATAGACAATCTGTTGTTTAGTGTGGCCACCTTCATCAGTGATCTTAGCCAGATCTTCTGGATAACTTGTGGCAGCTTCTACATCAGCACTTGCTCCTTCACCTTGCACTTTTATGTTATGGAGATGGCTTCCTTCCTTACCCTCATGAACAAATCTCTACTAGCTCCTAACTTTTCTTCTGCAGCTTCCTCACCTCTCTCAGCCTTCATAGAATTGAAGAGAAGTAGGACCTTGCTCTGAATTAGGCTTTGACTTAAGGGAATGCATGGCTGGTTTGATCTTTTATCCAGACCACTACCACATTCTCCATATCAGCAATAAGGCTGTTTCGCTTTCTTATCATTTGTGTCTTCACTGAAGGAGCACTTTTAATCTCCTTCAAGAACTTTACCTTTGCATTCACAACTTGGTTGTTTGGTGCAAGAGGTCTAGCTTTCAGCCTATCTCAACTTTTGACAGCCTTCCTCACTAAGCTTAATCATTTCTAACTTTTGATTTAAAGTGAGCAATGTGCAACTCTTCCTTTCACTTGAACACTTAGAAGCCATTGTAGGGTTATTAATTGGCCTAATTTCAATATTGTTGTGTCTCAGGGAATAGGGAGGCCTGAGGACAGGGAGACAGATGGGGCATGGACAGTCAGTGGAGCAGTCAGAACACACATATTATCAGAAGTTCACTGTCTTATGTGGGCATGGTTCTGGGCCCAAAACAATTACAATAGTAACATCAAAGATCACAGGCTGGGTGCAGTGGCTCACACCTGTAATTTCAACACTTTGGGAGGCTGAAGCATGTAGATTGCTTGAGCCCAGGAGTTTGAGACCAGCCTGGGAAACATGGTGAAATCCAATTTCTACAAAAAATACAAAAATTATCCAGGCATGGTGGCACACATGTGCCTGTGGTCCCAGCTACTCAGGAGGCTGAGGTGGGAGGATCGCCTGAGCCTGAGAGATTGAGGCTGCAGTGAACCATGACTGCAGTACTGTACTCCAGCCTGGGTGACAGAGTGAGACCCTGTCTCAAAAAAAAAAAAAAAAAAACATCATTAGTCATGAGGCAGGAGAATAGGGTCTGGAAGCAGGGAACCTAAATCCTCACCTTTTCTGCACTGGCAGATGGGAAATTGGCTGTCTTCAACAAATCCGACTGATTGCCCGTGGAGTCTTTGTTTGCAACTTGGTAACTTCACTCTAGCCTCGGAATGGTTGCTGTCCACAATCAATCAGACTGATTGTGGGCAGAGTCTTTGTTTGCATAGAAGTATAACTCTGTAACTTCATCCTAGCCTCTGATTGCTTTTTGCAACCAATCAGATGTTTGCACAGGAGTGTGACCTTTGTAACATCACTTCAGCCTCTGGTTGGCTGCTTTCTGCAACCAATCAGAATGATTGCGGCTACCACTTCATTTACATGAGATGAGCATGAAGTGGCCAATGGGAAACTTCTAGGGGGTATTTGAACCCAAGAAGATTCTGTATCTGGGCCCTGAGCCACTGCTTGGGCCCGCTCCCACACTGTGGCGTGTTCTTTCATTTTCAATAAACCCTGCTTTCATTCTTTTGTTGCTTCATTCTTTCTTTGCTTTGCTGGGTGTTTTGTCCAATTCTCTGTTCAAAACATCAAGAACCTGGACAACTTGCAGTCACGACCCTCTACCGGTGACAGTCACAGATCACCATGATGGATGCATAATAAGGAAAAAGTAGACATATTATGAGAATTACCAATGTGACACAGAGAGCCTGAGGTCACATACTGTTGGAAAAATGGCACCAAGAGACTTGCTAGACACAGGCTTCCCACAAGCCTTCAATTTGTAAAAACCACAATATCTATAAAATGCAATAAAGCAAACTACAATAAAATACAAGTGTGCCTGTATTCTATTTTGCCCCAACCTCCACAACAACCATGAGGTGCATAGATATTTCACCCCCATTTTGTAGACCAGAAAACAAGCAGAGAGAGGCTAACTGTAAGGGTGTGTTTTAGATCCCAATGCCAAGAAGGGTCAGAGTGCAGGTTCTGCCACATTTGACATCATGCGGTCTAGGGGGCCACTGCACCTGATGCCCGTGTCATCAGGGCTGGGATTTGGTCTCCAATGCACCTGTGTGATCAAGGCCCAGGATGTTTGCCCGGGGGTGGCTTTCCTTCCTGGGGGAATGTGACTGGCCCGTACCATTTCTGGGTTAACTTTCTAGTGAATCGGTTCTCATGTCTTTAGAGTTTAAACTGTGCAGGCAGCCTCAGGGAGAGCCAAGAGTTCTGTGGACAGTCTTGAAGCTTGATGGTCTCTTCTGAGTGACAGCGTGAGCGCCAGGCATGAGTCCGGACTGTGATATGGGCTTTGACCCTCTGACCTCATTGCCTCTCTGTTTATCCGCTTTGCTTCCTCTGCAGCTGATGTCATTGTGGTTCACATTTCGCAGTAGGATGATCCCTGGGGAGTGAGTGGTGAGGGACACTTGTTGGGGAGGGCCTGTCTGGACGTAGGGACAGAGCTGGGATCACTGGCTGTGACCTGTTGGCCGGATCCCAGCACCGCTCTACCCCATGGCTCAGGGCTCAGAAGCTTACTATGTTTGTTACATTGTTAAATGGTCAGAAAGAAGGAAGAAGAAAGAAGGAGAAGGAGGAGGAGGATTATTATTCATGATTGGCCAAAGGGGCTCATACCTGTAATCTCAGCACTTTGGAAGGCTGAGGCGGTGGACTGCTTGAGGCCAACTTGATCCCCGTCTCTACAAAAAATTAAAAAATTAGCTGGGAGTGGTGGCATGAGCCTGTAGTCCCAGCTACTCGGAAGGATCCCTTGAGCCCAGGAGTTGGAGGCTGCAGTGAGTTATGATTGTAAAAAATAAAAAGATTTCATGACATGTGAAAATGATCTGAAATTCTAATTCACTGTCCATAAATGAGCTTTACTGGAACACAGTGGTGCCCATTCCTTTTGCTTTGTGTGGGCTGTTCTTGTTCCCACGGCAGGGTTGAGTAGCTGGGACAGAGGTCACGTGGCCTGCAGAGCCTAACATATTTACCAACTGGCCCTTCCCACAAGAGGCTTGCCAAGCCCAGGCTCTGCGGTCCCTCCCTTCCTGCGATGACAGTCAGGTTGGTAGTCACATTTCATGGGGTTGGCACAAACCGTTGGTGCTTAATCAGAGTGGAAGAGGCTGTGCTGGGGGCCAACTGCACGGGTTCCAGAGAGAAGACAGCGGCCCACATGTCATCAACTGTCCCACACCTGTGGCTGCCAGGGCCTGCCTCTGAGGGACCCCCCCCCGCTTGTGTTCATTAAGAGGGCCAGAGTCTGCAGTGGCCCTGTAGGCAGCGGGCCTCTGTCCTGTGCTCAGGTGGTGCTCTTTGAAGGGCGGCAGGACCAGGGGCTTCTCCTTGTGCTGCCAGAGCTGGTCCCAGAGACCCACCTGCCCAGGGCCAGCCCATGTGATGGCAGCCCCCCGCGTGACAGTGGCCTTTGCATACTACCATCTGCTCCCAGTAGGGCAGTTCTAGACTTGCTCTGGGAAGCAGCCTTTCCAGATAACAGGAGGAGCTGAGACACCCCAGCCAGTTGGTGGGGAAGCAGGCCTGGGGTCAGCCACGGGGACTCTGGGGCGTCTCTTCAGGCCACAGATGGCGTTTCCTGAGGAAGTGGGGGCCGACACAGAAGGGCCAGGGCTGCGTGGTTGAGAAGTAAGGATGACGATGATGGGGGCTGCTAAGACCCCTGGCCCCATCACTGTGCAGCTTTTCTACTCACTTATGGTAACAAACAACATGACATTTATCATCATAACCATTTTTAAGCACACAGTTGAATAATGCTAACCTAAGTATGTCCACATTGTTGTGCATCCAATCTCCAAAATCCTTTTCATCACACAAAACTGAAACACTGTACCCACTAAACCACAACTCTCCTTTCTCCCTTCTTTTCAGCCCCTCCCCAGCTTACCATTCTGCTTTCTGTCTGTGAATTTGGCTATTCTAGAGAACTCATGTCAGTGGACTCACTCCGCATTTGTCTTTCTGTGACTGACTTATTTTACTTTGCGTAATATCCGCAAGGTCCATCCACGTGGCAGCGTGTGTCCGAGTTCCCTGCCTCTCCAGGCTGAGCGATGCTGCCTTCTGCGGATGTGTCATCTTTTCTTCACTCATCTCCTCATGGGCACTCAGGTTCCCTCTACCTCTTCAGCATGAGTGTGCATTTGCCCCAATCCTGCTTTCGCTTCTTTTGGGTCTACACCTGGAAGTGGTGTGCTGGATCAGAGGCTCTTCTTACCTTTAACTTTTGAGGAGCAGCCACACTGATTTCCATAGCAGCTGCACCATCTCACATTCCCACCATCGGCACACGAGGGTCCCTCCGTCTTCATTCGCATCCTCACCAGCATGTGCATGTGTGTGTTTTTTAATAGCAGTCATCCTAGTGGGTGTGATTGGTTTTGTTTTAAGTAAGGCATAATTTTCATACAACAAAATGCACAGATCTTGTTTCCCATGACAGGAGTTTTGTCAGATGAGCTCTCATGAAATCTACATCCCACCCAGGGATAGGACATTTCCGGTGCTCTGGGAAGCTCCCTCTCACCCTTCCCTGTCATCCCTCTCCACCCAGCACCGGGTTGCTGTCGCACCGGAAGAGCAGTGCCTGCCCCTGCCCTTGGTGCCAATGCACCCACAGTAAAGACAGAAGGGTTTGTGTGGGCCCAAGCCTGCCTCCCCATTAGGCAGCCCTACTCAGGGCTGCTCCCCGCACCCTGGGGAGGAGGTGACTGTGCCTCCAGGAGCAGGGAGAGGGCTGGGTTTGCAGGTGGGCCGCATCCAGCTCCAGCCTCTCCCGAGCCCGCTCTGTTTGCTTTTGGAGGGCCAAGCACAGGATGTGCCCGTCCTCTGCCTGATGACAGTGGAGTGATGTCAGGCCAGGTGCTTCCCGGAGGGAGGCAGGGCGTGCAGCCTGCTGCCTGGCAGGGGAGGGGGTGGGCAAGGTTCCCAAAGAGAGAGCTGAGCCACGGGCCGACTATGCATCAGCGATGTTTACAACAGCTTCCAGCCCTCACCAGTTTCGAAGTTTGCGTTTTCATTCTGAGAGCCTAATTTTCAGCCCCCCTTGCTGCTAAGGGGCAGTTTATCTTCAGAATCAACATTCGGATAGAATCGCGCACCCTCTAATCAGGGAGCAGAACGTGCTCGGCTTTGACAACTATACAGTTTTTATGAGCAGCAGGTTCCTGAAAAGCTGCTGTTCCCAAGGCCAGGCTAGTGCCACGGGAAGGCCTGTCCCAGGCTGAGCTCCGTCTCTCCTCCCGTGGATTTACTCAGTAACATTGCAGGAGTCTGCACCCCGGTAGTGTCTCGGGTTCATTCAACCTTCAGTAAATCATTATTCCTGTCAGACGCTTGAGATACAGAGTTGAGCAGGCTGGGAACCAGGGGGCAGACTCAGGGGATGACAGCATCACACATAAATACTCATATCCACCTAAGTGTGCATTCAGGCTGGGTGGTCAGGGGGTCCCTCAGAGGAAGCTACACCTGAAGGGTGGATGGGATTTAGCCAATGAGAAGAGCTGAGGTGGCGAGTCTCAGGGGAGCTCGGATGCAGCCTCTGTGGGGAGGCGTGTGAAGGGCCATGCCCTAAAGAGCGTCCAGGGCAGTGGGGTGGCCAGCTCCTGACTGAGGGGTTAGTGGGGGTGGTGATAAACCCCAGAACCAGAATTGCTTTTCAGGCCTCAGTGTCTCAGATTCCAGAGGCTTTGGTGTCTTAGGCAGAAAGAGACTGAAGTTTCTATTTCAGTTGTCTCAGCGAAAACCAGCATTTCTCACACTGGCTTTGATGCTTTAGCTGAATTCTAGGCTCCTTTTCTCCCAAGACATGGAGCAGATTCCACGCTGGTCGCCATCTCTGTGGCATCTATGCTATGAGCTTTGTCCCCACTGGCTCACGAGCTCGCAGGGCCACACTGCCCTCGCCACACCGTGCTCCACAGCATCCCCGTGCCAGTCCCTCCTGGCTTCCAGAGGTGGCTATTGGCTGCCTCATGCCTTCCTCAGAGATCTGGTTTTTAAAGTAAAGTGAGGGTCAGTAAATGGAGGGAGACAGAAGCAAAGAAAAATGGGTTGGACACAGAAAACAAATTGGCTGTCAGAGCTCTGATCTGAATCTCAGGCATCCTTTCCTTTCTTTTAAAAATATGTGATTGTGGTCAAACATACAGAACATAAAATATCTATCCATTTTTAAGGGCATAGTTCAGTGGTGTTAAGTCCATTCTCACTGTGCTGCAGCCAGTCCCTAGAACTCTTCATCTTGGCCTGACGCGGTGGCTCACGCCTGTAATCCTAGCACTTTGGGAAGCTGAGGCGGGCAGATCACCTGAGGTCGGGAGTTCAAAACCAGCCTGACCAACATGGTGAAACCCCGTCTCTACTAAAAATACAAAAATTAGGCCGGGCGCGGTGGCTCACGCTTGTAATCCCAGCACTTTGGGAGGCCGAGGCGGGCGGATCACGAGGTCAGGAGATCGAGACCACGGTGAAACCCCGTCTCTACTAAAAATACAAAAAATTAGCCGGGCGTGGTGGCGGGCGCCTGCAGTCCCAGCTACTCGGAGAGGCTGAGGCAGGAGAATGGCGTGAACCCGGGAGGCGGAGCTTGCAGTGAGCCGAAATCGCGCCACTGCACTCCAGCCTGGGCGACAGAGCGAGACTCCGTCTCAAAAAAAACAAAAACAAAAACAAAAACAAAAACAAAAAACAAAAATTAGCCGGGCGTGGTGGCACATGTCTGTAATCCCAGGTACTCAGGAGGCTAAGACAGGAGAATCACTTGAATCCAGGAGGTGGAGGTTGCAGTGAGCTGAGATTGTGTCATTGTATTCTGGCCTGGGTAACAGAGTGAAACTCTGTCCCAAAAAAAGAAAAAAAAAAAAAAAAGAACTCTTCATCTTGCGTGAATATTAAGCATTTTTTGAAAAACAAAAGGAGGCCAGGCATTGTGGCTCATACCTATAGTCCCAGCACCTGTATTATCAAGGCCCAGGGTGTGTGCCTAGGTGTGGCTTCCTTCCTGGGAAGGATCACTTCAGTCCAGAAGTTCGGGACCAGCCTGGGCAACATGACAAAACCCCGTCTCTACAAAGAAATGCAAAAATTAACCGGGCATAGTGGCACATGCTTGTAGTCCCAGCCACTCTGGAGGCTGAGGCAGGAGAATTGCTTAAGCCAGGGAGGTGGAGGTTGCAGTGAGCTGAGATTGCACCACTGCACTCCAGCCTGGGCAAAAAAGTGAGACCCTGTCTCAAAAAATAAATAAAAAATAAAAAAGGAAATGAAAGAAAATAAACAGAGCAAGGTTCTCTTCAAAATTTAGCTGCAGCCAGGTGTCGTGGCTCATGCCTGTAATCCCAGCACTTTGAGAGGCCAAGGTAGGAGGATCACTTGAGCCCAGGAGTTTGAGACCAGCCTGGGCAACATAGTGAGACCTTGTGGCTACTAAAAAAAGAAAAAATTTTAAAAACCAGGCATGGTGGCATGTGCCTGTAGTCTTAGCTACTCAGGGAGCTGAGATGGGAGGATCCCTTGCAGCCAGTTCGAGGCTGCAGTGAGCTGTGATTGTTCCACTGAACTCCAGCCTGGGTGACAGAGCAAGAACTTTCTCAAAAAAAAAAAAAAAAAAAAGTCCGAGTGCGGTGGTTCCCAGCACTTTGGGAGGCTGAGGCGGGTGGATCACTTGAGGTCAGGAGTTGGAGGCCCTCCTGGCCAACATGGTGAAACCCCATCTCTATTAAAAATGCAAAAACTAGCCGGTTGTAGTGGCATATGCCTGTAATCCCAGCTACTCGAGGGCTGAGGCAGGAGAATCGCTTGAACCCGGGAGGCTGAGGTTGCAGTGAGCCGAGACTGCGCCACTGTACTCCAGCCTGGGCAACAGAGACTCTATCTCAAAAAAAAAAAAAAAAAAAGCTCAGCTGCCAGGAGCCAGCATTTTTCCTCTTCCCATCATTCCCTTTCTGCAGCCAACGCCTGCCTGCCCCTCCTCATGTGCATTGTGGGGGCTGTCACAGCCCTGTGGCTTCCGTGGGGCGGGGGCACAGCGGTGACTGCTGCCCAGGGTAGAGCTTGTGCAGGGGCTGGTTCCCCGTGACCTGCCTGCTTCTGAGTAAGTCACTGACTCCCCTGCAGCTCTTAGCAAGCCAACGGACAGGGCTGCTTCCTCTGCAGATTGGTGAGGTGACGGGCAACCACCCAGCCTGGCGGCTCTAGTGCTGTGGGAAGGTGCCGTCTGCGGCAGAAGGGCCCAGGGACTTGGCCTGTTAAGGGCCCCACCAGGCTGTTTCCTTCATGTCTCACCTGCAGCAGCACCACACCTGCCGCTGGTGGAGCCCCTCCCCCTCGCACCCCCACTTCTGCTCCTCAGCAGGTCTTAGTTCTTATTTTGCATCACGGTAGGCCATGTGGTTTTCCACAAAACAAGAGGGAGAAAGGCAATAAGACAGTAGCTTTCGGTTTGTTTAGATTTGTAGTAGTAAAGTCTTTCTTTAAATAAAATCTTCCCTGGTAACGGTGTCATGGAAGAAATAAGCAAAGCATCTCTATTTGAGGCAGCCAGGATGCCTCCCCATGCTGGGGCGCCCCCACCCCCAAAGCCCGTATGCCCAGAGGCCCCTCCACTGACCCAGGAGTTTGTAAACCCTCTCCTTGGTGTTCACCAGGAAGCTCACACAGGGGCAGCAACAAGCCCCACTGACTCCCCAATCCCCTCCGCTATGCCTACATTGAGGCTGCCCTCGAGGTGAACTCATGTGTACGGAAGTCCAAATTTAGACCACACATTGGGGGTGATACTGCCTGAGGTATGAAGATAGATAGGATTTGTCTGATAGGCAGATGTAAAGGTTGGAAATTACCTGCATGCTAAAAAGCAAAAAAGAGATTCCAGGTTCCCATGGTGGAGGGAAGCACAGAATCTAGTAAGACAAACCTCCCAGAAACTCACGGCAGCAACCAAGTTGAAGAGAGGAACAACCGCAGGCCTCAAACTTCAGGAGCCCGTGATCGGGAGAAACAGAAGATTCAGGTGCAGCAGGGCATGGCTCCCAACACAGGTGTGAGGACGACGTGAGGCTGCGTCTTAGGGGCTCCAGCTCCCCTGCTAATTTGGAGAGATGGGGGCTAGAGGCAGCCCTGGGAAAGGTTGGGAAGGAGCCGCAGCCCCCCAGCACTACGGGTCTTGGTCCTGGGTGGCTGGTGAGCCCTGGAGCACTGTGCTGAGGGCACAGCGGGCCTACACTTGTGACCAAGCGGCAGCCCCTGGGTGCTCCTCTCTGCTGCCGTCACCGCCTTCTGCCTGGTTTTGTGTCCTCTCCCATCCCCTGCTGGGCTCCATCCTGCACAGGCCCCTCCCATGACCCACTCCCCTTCAACCCGTGTCTGCTGCTGACCCCCCAGCCTAGCCTGGGGTCCCATCCTTCCTGCTGGCCCCTCTGCCTCCCGTTCCTTCCTCAGCCCACCCTGGTTTCCCAGGCCTGCGACCAGCTGCGGACTCAGCGAGGCTCACGTTCAGGAGTAAACTTGAGGACCTGCACTCAGAGCTGGGCATTTTAAAAATCATCTTTATAAAGTTGATCAGACCAAAAAAAAAAGACAAAGAGCTTGCTTGCATCGCAAACATCCTAGTGTCCACCATCTCTCTTCAGAAATGAGATCTGACAATGCACTCCACATCCCAGAGGCCCCCCAGGTGACAGTGGCAGTCCTGAATTTGGTGTTAACATTCTCTGCGTGGGTTTGTACTTCTAATGCCCAGGCTTATTCCTCCAAGTGATACAGATCACACTCTGCAGTAGCACAGGAGATATAGAGACCTATTACCTTTATGCATGGATAGATGTAGCTATCTCTCCATCTGTCTCCCTGCCCATGTATGTGTGCATTTCTCTATCCATTCATGTATGTATGTATGTATCTATTCCAGTACATATACACCTGTCTATCCATCTAGCCATGTATATATGTCTAGCCATCCATCCATGTATGTATGTACCTATCTATCCACCTATCCATTCAGGTATGTACCTATTCATCCCCCTGTCTATTCATATGTGTATGTACCTATCCACCTGTCTATTCATGTATGTATATACCTATCGATCCACCTGTCTATTCGTGTATGTATGTACCTATCCATCCACCTGTCTATTCGTGTATGTATGTACCTATCTATCCACCTATCCATTTGTGTATGTATGTACCTATCCATCCACCTGTCTGTTCGTGTATGTATGTACCTATCTATCCACCTATCCATTTGTGTATGTATGTACCTATCCATCCACCTGTCTATTCGTGTATGTATGTACCTATCCATCCACCTGTCTATTCGTGTATGTATGTACCTATCTATCCATCTATCCATTTGTGTATGTATGTACCTATCCATCCACCTGTCTATTCGTGTATGTATGTACCTATCTATCCACCTATCCATTTGTGTATGTATGTATCTATCCATCCACCTGTCTGTTCGTGTATGTATGTACCTATCCATCCACCTGTCTATTCGTGTATGTATGTACCTATCCATCCACCTGTCTATTCGTGTATGTATGTACCTATCCATCCACCTGTCTATTCGTGTATGTATGTACCTATCCATCCACCTGTCTATTCGTGTATGTACGTACCTATCCATCCACCTGTCTATTCGTGTACGTATGTACCTATCCATCTGTCGTTCTCTTTCTTCTGCAGCTCCTTTCCTCACCCACAGTGTGTGAGCCTGCCGCACTAACTGTGACATGTGTCACTCCAGTTCATTCATGAATGGTTGCAGGGTTGCTGGGGCACACAGAGTACCAGGGGAATGCCAGTCCTGGCTGGGCCACAGTGTCCATCCTGCTGATGGAGTGTCAGCGGGGTGGGGGTGGGGCTCCAGTTTTCTGCAAGTCTAGCACGGCTACTAAACAGTCTCATGCAGGTGCAAGGGGTTCCAGGGCAGGTACTGAGACACAGGCTTGCCGGGTCCCACGGCATGGCTGTCCTTGGCCTCCTGACACCGCCACAGCTCTGGCTGAGGCTGCTCTGCATCACCCCCAACCACAGGCGTGGGAGCCATCTTTCTGTGTTTCTGTGGTCCATTCTGTTTCCAGTTTGTGAATTGCCAGTTCCTATTTTCCCCCTTTTCAATGGGTTCTTGGCCTTTTCTTAATTAAGTTATTAGATTCTTTGAATATTCCGGATTCTAATGCTTAGTTGGCTCTATCCTCTGCAAAGCTTTTCTCCCAGTCTGTGGCCTAAAGTCTTTTCACTCCTTTATTGTGTCTTTTAATATACAGAACGTTTACAGTGGAATGTAGACTAATCTAGCAATCTGCTCTGTGCTTTCAGTGTTTTCATCAAGAAGTTGTATTTCATACCAAAGTCATAAAGCCTTCTGTATTTTCTTCTGAAAGTTGTAAGGTTTTATCTTGAGGTCTTTGGAGTAAGGTATGACGTAGAGATTCAGTTCTGTTTTCTTTTTCCACATGGACATGAATCGAGTCCCTTCTCCCTCCTACAGGCTGTAATGCCACGTGGCCATCTGTTACGTGGCCACAGTTTCTTGGGTCTGGTCCTAGACTCTTCTCTGACCTGGGACTGCTCATCTGTCCTGAGCCTGCACAGCCTTTGGGTATTTCAGCTTTGCGATCCATCTTTATCTCCCATGTTGCCCTTCAGAACACATCTGACTGTTCTCGGCTCTTGGCTTTCCCATCACATGTTTTAGAATCAGCCTGTAATCTCAACACTTTGAGAGGCCAAGACTGGAGGATCACTTGAAGATGAGTTCAAGACCACCCTGGGCAACAAACTGAGACACAGTCTGCAAAAAGTTTGTTTTAATTGTTAAATGTGGAGCCGGGCGCAGTGGCTCATGCCTGTAATCCCAGCACTTTGGGAGGCTGAGGTGGGTGGATCATCTTAGGTCAGGAGTTCAAGACCAGCCTGGCCAACACAGTGAAACCCCGTCTCTACTAAACATACAAAAATGAGTTGGGCATGGTGGCGGGCGCCTGTAGTCCCAGCTACTTGGGAGGCTGAGGCAGGAGAATCGCTTGACCCCGGGAGGCGGAGGTTGCAGTGAGCCGAGATCGCGCCACTGCACTCCAGCCTGGGTGACAGAGTGAGACTCCGTCTCAAAAAAAATAAATAAATAAAATAAATTGTTAAATGTGCTGCTGTGGTAAAGCATACTTAAAAAAAAACTGCATTTTACAGTCATTTGTGTTAGTGAGCCTGAATGTTGCTGAATTCTGAATATTGCTCTTGGCTCCCACACCCTTCAGAGCTTTCTCTCTGACACTCACTGGGTCATGGTCTGCCACGTGACTCCACCTGCCTCTCTCTTTCTGGCTTCCACAGCCTTCAGCTTTCTGACATTTTACATGGTCGAGGGGCATCCTTGCCATGTTGAAAATAGAGGTGATGCAGGCATGATACAGCAGAAATGTTAATATAAGAAGAGAGAACTTATTAGCTATGCATGACTCTGTGCTCCCACACTTGAACATTTCATTAAAATAGACAATTTCCTAGGAAAAATTAAATGTTCAAAACCTGGATCTAAAAAAAAAGTAACCTTTCTATTGCCTCTTTGGGTGTCTTTTATAATTATTTTCATCATATTGGCCCCTTCTTAAGGGGAAACCATGTAGAGTAGAAAAAAACAAAAGTGCACCAGGTCACTGTGATGCCTCCCCAGTTACCACCCGAGTGGCTCCAGCAGACACTCCGGAGACCAGAGCCCGGCCACCAGAGCACCACAGGGGACCGCCACCTGTCAGGGCTTTAAAAATACTGCGTTCCTTTCTCTGTTTCCTTCCACTCTACTTTCACTCTTTTTGAAAGTGAGGTTGGCCTTTTTACCCAAAAACTCTCAAAGTCCTCCTACACACTGTCATTGGCCACTGTCATTTAGCAGGAGGGAGTGTGTCCAGCCCGGGAAGTGAGCGACTGCAGCTCTGTGTTTGCCTAAACACAGTTTCTTGTTACCGATGCCTGCTGTCTTCTCTTATTTACTCCGTGTACTGAGGGAGGCGGGCAGGCGGTGTAAGTAACCTCTCTGCTCCCGTCGAAGCTGCAGCCCCGTCCTTGTGTGTGTTCACAGGCAACGTTGGCAGTACCATCATGACGACCGGTGCCACGTCCTGGACAATCGGCCCACGGCTGTCGGGATGCACCTGGGCTTGGGAACTGGTGTCTTGGATGTGGGACACTTCCCAGATCACAATGAGAGCTTTCCATGGAAAGGGAGTCCTTCCCAGACTGTCAGATGGCCACCTCAGAGACAGTAGTCTTTGGGATGAATGCTTTTGTCAATTTTGTCTGCATTCCTGAAGGAATAGGACATCATTTTGAAGAACTTGGGAGTATCATTTTACCTAAAACTAGGAAAACAGGAAGGAACTGTGTTGTTATTTTAGATACTGTTCAGATACGATATGAGCATTGAAATGAATGGGGTCATCAGTCGCTGTGGTTTGATTTTATTGTGGTAAAAACACATATTATACAATTTACCATCTTGATTTTTTTTTTGAGACAGAGTCTCACTCTGTCACTCAGGCTGGAGTGCAGTGGCACGATCCCGGCTCACTGCAACCTCTGCCTCCCGGGTTCAAGTGATTCTCCTGCCTCAGCCTTGCAAGTAGATGAGATTACAGACATGCGCCACTATGCCCAGCTGATTTCATTATTTCTTATTTTTTGTAGAGACAGGGTCTCACTATGTTGCCCAGCGTGGTCTCGAACTCCTGACCTCAAGGGATTCTTCCACCTCAGCCTCCCAAAGTGCTGGCAAAGTGCTGGGATTACAGACATGAGCCACCACTCCCAGGCTTTCACTCATTGTTAGATTGGATTATTTGATTTTGTTGTTGTTGAGTTTTAAAAGTTTTTGTTGTTGTTTTTGTGTGTGTATGTGTGTGTGTGTGTGTGTTTTCTTGAGACGGAGTTTTGCTCTGTTATGCATGAAGGAAATAATGTATACAGTGTTCCATTTCCAAGACAAAGTGCCTTGAATCGGCTTAGGTCAGCAAACTACAGAAGAGACAGGATATACCAGGCCCCTGCTTGGATAGCCAATGACTGCTTGTCGGCCTTCCTCTTCCCCCTCTTCTGTCACGCCCCCCCACCCTTAGTTGCCTTCACCTGAACCAAAGAAATTTAGTCTAAGATGAAAGCTTACTAGTCTTCAAAATAGCTCACTTTGTCTGTTCTTATCAGCCTGCCCAGCTACTTAGGTCATAAGCCAAAAACTTGGAGAACCCCTCAGCTAACTGGGATTGCAATGCATTGTGGGCTGCAACAAAATGCAGCAAGGTAACTCTAAAAAAAAACACCTACAGTCCCTACCTAACAATCAGAACAATCAATAGGCGATGTCTGGGAAGGTTGTAACCCCATAGTACTCACTTTATGAGGAACTGGGGGAGGGACCTGCGCACTAGGGGATAAATTGCCTGTTGAAACTGTGCTGGCTGTGCCTGCCTATCAGGCAAGACCGTCATTAAAAGTCTCACTATGGCTATTCTCTGGGTCTCTGAGTCCATTCTTTAGGTTCGGATGAGTGAGTTTGTTTCTCACACCCAGGCTGGAGTACAGCGGCGCGATCTCAGCCCACTGCAATCTCTGCCTCCCGGGTTTAAGTGTTTCTCCTGCTTCAGGCTCCCTGGTAGCTGGGATTACAGGCGCGCACCACCACACTCAGCTAATTTTTGTGTTTTTGGTAGAGATGGGTTTTCACCATGTTGGCCAGGCTGTTCTCGAACTCCTGACCTCAGGTGATCCACCCTCTTCGGCCTTCCAAACTGCTGGGATTACAGGCGTGAGCCACCGTGCCCAGCCAAGAGTTCTTTATATATTGTGGCTGTTAATCCTCGTCAGATGTATGATTTGCCAATATTTTTTCTCATTCTGTCAGTTGCCATTACTCTATTGACTGAGTCCTCTGATGAGCAGAAGTGTTAAGGTTTGATGTAGTCCCTGCGGTCTGGCTTTTGTTAAAAACATGCTGGCGGGGGAGGGAGGGGGTCAGAACCCTGCAGGAGGTTCTGTTACTTCTGGTGATGCATTGCTGAGCTGGGGCGTTCTGTGATCACATTTAACTGGCTTTTCTTGATTTCTTTCCAGCCTGAAACTCAGGTGTGCAGTTTATGAAAGTTCTTCATGCAAAAGTGAGTATTGTCCCCGAGATTGCCAAAGCCGATGCCCTCACCTGAAGGAAAGGGAGCATAGCGTAGGAACGCTGGTTCCTGGATGTCTTTCTTTGGGGCCTATGTCATGGGGGGCAGAGTCAGGTTCTAATGTTGATTCTAAAAGAGAAGACTCCCTTTGAGAGAGTAAGCATTGCTGGTTTGTTAAAAGTAAGAAAAGTTTCTACTCGTTAGAGAGACTGTCTCCTGCAGTTGCCTGGCCGCCCTTTGCACAGCCCGCGAAGGGCACGTAGGAATCCTGCTCCGTTCCAAGTCCTGGGCCAGCAGCTGCAGGCCGCGCCGGGGTCGGTGCAGAGCGGCATTTCCCGCCCCCACACACCTTGACAGGTAACAAGAGAGGACTTTCTAGAAAGTCCCTGGAAAAGGCTCTTTCCTCCCAAACCGGCAGATTATGCTTTGTATGTCTATTGTGACAAGAAACTTTTCTTGTTTTCTTTCTTAAAGTGAAAAATTGATGACAGGGCAGATAAATTGTATTTTCTTTTTCTTTCTTTCTTTCTTTTTTCTTTCTTTCTTTCTTTCTTTTTTTTTTCTTTCTTTCTTTCTCTCTCTCTTTCTTTTTTTTCTTGGTGACAGGGCAGATAAATGGTATTTTCTTTCTCTTTCTTTTTTATTTTTCTTTTTGAGATGGAGTCTCACTCTGTCACCCAGGCTGGAGTGCAGTGGCACGATCCTGGCTCACTGCAACCTCCGCCTCCTGGGTTCAAGCGATTCTCCTGCCTCTGCCTCCAGAGTAGCTGGGTTTACAGGCATGCGCCACCAAGCCCAGCTAATTTTTGTATTTTTAGTAGAGATGGGGTTTCACCATGTTGGGCAGGATGGTCTGGAACTCCTGACCTCAGGTGATCCACCCACCTCAGCCTCCCAAAGTGCTGGGATTACAGGCATGAGCCACCACGCCCAGCCTTTTCTTTTTTTTTTTTCTTTTCTTTTCTTAATAGATAGGGTCTCACTTTCAGTCACCCAGGCTGGGATACAGGGTTTCAAGCCTAGCTCACTGCAGCTTTGACCTCCTAGGCTCAGCTGGTCCTCCTGCCTCAGCCTCCCAAAGTGCTGGGATGACAGGTGTGAGCCATTGTTCCCAGCTAAATAGTGCTTTTTCTTCTCTCTAACACTGAAATACAGAAAGTATGAAAAAGCCACTCATGGTCAAGCGGCATGTCCCTGCAGAGCTGTCAGCCACATTGCCTCCCAGAATCCAGGTTGGGGGTTTCCGATGCTGTCTGTCCCATGTGACCCCACAGCTTCCTGAACCAACTGATGGTCCCAAATGTTTATCCCCATTCCAGATGGCACCTGGTGGTACCTGAAGGTGACCTCTGGGCTGCGAGGTGCGTGGTAATGTCCCTGTGGCCCATCCCTAGATCGTGAAGAGGGTGATGTGAATCATAGCACCCTCCAGGACATCACAGGGCCCCAGCACAATTGTGTATGCTGTGACTCTGTCACTCAACTACTTCGAGTCTTCAAAGACATTGAATTGCCATTGTTCAAATACTCATTTGCCTTTGGTTCCCACTCCTTCCTCCCCGTGGTGGGAAGAAAGTTGGGGAATGTGCACCCAGAAGATGTCGGGGCTGGATCAAGCCCCTTTTCAGTCACTGTCATTCATAGTTGAGATGTGAACTCTGCAAAGGCAGTGAGTCCAGAACATTCTTGTTTCCAGGGCATATCCACTGTGACCAGGAAGCTGTGCCTAGGTCTCTGACTCCAGCCACCCATACCTCCTCTCCCTGTACCCAGAGCCCTGGATGAAAGCATGAGTCTGGGATGCTGGGAAGAGGGCAATGACAGCTCCCAGGCGCTGTGGACCAGGCAGGCTCTGTGTTGAGCTTTCCTGGCAGACGATGCTGTAGTTAGTTAATCCTCTCAAGGACACGTGAAATGAGGGTATGATTACCTTAGAGATGGAGGATCTGAGCCTCCATCAGATAAGCAGCTGCCCCGCTGCAGAGAACTGAAAATGAAGCTAAGCTTGTTGGCTTTTCCCCATCAGCTGCCTCCCACTTCCTCCACCTGCTCTGTCTCTGCAGAAAACATCAAGAATGCAAATCCAGCCCCTTGGCCAGCTCATTTGCACACACACTCACCTCAGGGGTCTCTGGGGGTGTCTTGGATGCAGACCTCCACCCCTCACACCCTCACACCTGTCTGTTCAAGGGTCAGGCCACGCTGGAGTGCCTGGGCTGGCCTGATGGAGATGCTGAGCCAGCTGAGTCATGGCGGGAAAACAACTGGGAATCACCCAATGTCTATTCCTTCCTTCCTTTCCATTTTCTTTTACAACAGCAAAATGATGCCAAGATTTTTCTGTGCTTCCCCTGTTATTGGCTGATTTATGGCCTCCCTCCCAAGTTCCTATGTTGAAGTCCTAACCACCCAGTCCCAACCCCATATGGCTGTATTTGGATAGAAGGTCTTTTTCTTTCTTTCTTTTTTGAGACGGAGTCTTGCTCTGTTGACCAGGCTGGAGTGCAGTGGTGCAATCTCAGCTCACTGCAACCTCTGCCACCTGAGTTCAAGAGATTCTTGTGCCTCAGCCTCCTAAGTAGCAGGGACTACAGGTGCACACCACCACGCCTGGCTAATTTTTTGTATTTTTAGTAGAGACGGGATTTCACCAGGCTGGTCTTGAACTCCTGACCTCAAGTGATCTACCTGCCTCGGCCTCCCAAAGTGTTGGGATTACAGGCGTGAGCCACTGCACCTGGCTGAGAGAGGATCTTTAAACAGGTAATTCATTCAAAATGAGGTCATGAGGGTGGGCCCTACTCTGGTATGACTGGTGTCCTATAAGAAAAGGAGACTAGGGCCTAGCAAGGTGGCTCCCAACATTTTGGGAGGCCAAAGCAGGATTGCTCAAGCTCAGATGTTTGAGACCAGCCTGAGCAACATGGTGAGACCCCATCTCTACAAAAAATTTTAAAAATTAGCCAGGCGTGGTGAGGTGCACCCGTAGTCCCAGCTACTTGGGATCCTGGGAGGCTGAGGCAAGAGGATGGCTTGAGCACTGGGAATGTGGAGCTTCGGTGAGCCATGATTGTGCCACTGCACTCCAATCTGGGCAACAGAGCAAGATCCTGTCTCTAAAACTAAATAAAGAAAAAGGAGAGGAGATTAGGACACAGATATGCCCAGAGGGAAGACCCTCTGAGGGCATGGCGAGAAGATGGCCATCGACAAGCCCGGGAGAGGGTCCCCGGAAGACATAACCCTGCCCACGCCTTGATCCCAGACTTCCAGCCCCCAGAATATGAGACAATAAAGGTCTGTGGCGAGGCCACCAGCCAGTGGCACTTTGTGATGGCAGCCCTGGGAGGCCAAAGCAGCTGCCTGTTCCGCACGTCCCTCTCCCAGCAGAAGCGCATGGGCTGCTCTTGAGCCCCAGCTGCAGTCTGTCACTGTCAGTGCTAATGCGAAACTCCCCTAAGACTGACTTGACAATATTGGCGAGTGGGCGTGACCCACCAGCCTGCATCCGGTGCTGGTGAATGGGCACTTACGTTCCTTATTGAAATGCTACTTGTAGCCCTCTGCTTCCCGGAGCTCCTGGCAACAGCCCAACTTTATGTTCCAAATAGGAAAAGGCCGCTTGATTTAAAGACTCGGACTTTATTAGGCGTTACCTTGATTTATGGAAAAATAATACTGAATGGTTGCATAACAGTGGCCCACGGCTCACCTACGTGTGGCCTGGGGCTAATAAAACCGGCACATTCGTCTCTCCCACGATGACATCAACTTGTACCAGCCCTTCTCTTCCACATGGGAAACGTGTTATGTTGTTCCAATTGTACCTTCACTCGGTGAAGGGTTGTGTTAAGTGATTCCAAAAATTGACTGTGTATATTTTCTGTAGGGAAGTTATTGTATATTATTTTAGCTGGGAACATCTCTCGCACACAATTACTAATCAGAAGTGAAAATCAGGATTTGTCCCCGGCCCACCTGGCGGATCTGATGCAGCCCCAGGCGCAGCCCATGAGGACGGGCGCTCTTCTTCCGTGACTTTGGGCCAGGCAGAAGGAGCCTTCGAGAGGCTGCAGGAGGAAGCCCGGCTTGAGGCCATTCCTGTTTTGTCTCGCTGGAATTCAAAGATATTTGTTAATCCTTTCCCCCCACTTGAGTTGAGAAGGCCTGGAATGAGGTTTCACAAGCTGTGCCCTGTAGAGCTCCCGGGGAAACTTGCTCAAAAGAATGACTTCTCGAGAGGGGAATTAATATTTGCTTATTTTCCCCCCACTAACTTCCCAAGGGAAGGCTAATCTTTAGAAACACAGAAACTTTGGAGGCCAATAAAATTGAGAGCAAGAGAAGCGAGATTGTTTCATTGTTGCCACCATGAAGGAGAGTTTGTTTTTACTGGGTTTCTTTTTCCCTTCAGGAAGGCTCTGGGTAAGAGTCCTGATAGATTATTCTTGCACCCCTGGTTCTGGCTTTCCCCCCATTGTTTCAATTGCCCTTTTAATCACCACGATCTCAGTCAAGGTCAAGGCTGCTGTTTCATGTACTCGTGCCCCGCCTGCCCTCCTCTGTCGCGGATTCCCGTGGGGATGTATGTGGCTGCATGACCACCCTTCCGTGTCACCAATCACACTGAGTAGCCCTGAAGCCAGCGTGGGGTGTCGGCAGGGTGGCGGCACTCGGCATTTCCCAGCCTCTTCTTGGATGCCTGGGGTCCTCTTTGCGGGGTTTGGTGAGGCCCTGCTGGGGTGAGAGCCCTCAGCAGCCCCAACTGTGTCTGATCACAGGCGAAGCATTTATGAGGCAGCTGGATCCCATAACAGAAACAGGGAAACCAGAGGCAGAAGTGACATTATAAAGTGGCTTAGGGCGCTGCTAAGTCAGGGTTGGGATTGCAAAGCATCATATAGGGAACTGAAATGCTTTTCAGCGCACAATGGCAGTGAACTGGATGGTAATCTTCGGGCTGGGAGAAGTCCGGACAGAGGGGTTAAAAAGTTTAGGCAAGGAAAAGGAGTGAAGGGCTGGACCTGGTGGAGTGGGGTCCCATTCCCTGGAGAGTCAGCCCTGCCCCAACAGCTTCCAGATGGAGCCTTCAAGGACCTGGATGGGGCAGGATCAACCCCTCCACCCTCCCTGCCCTTCACCCTCAAGTTCACCTGCAGGGCTGTCTTCTTGCTTACTAAGGCCTGGGAGAGTTTAATTCCAAAGCAGAGGATGATGACTGAAGAAACGGATGCCTGGTTGAGTCACTTCTGGGGGCTCAGCATTGGAATCCCTCTGTAACCTCCCAGAAGCAGAAGTGGCAGTGTCCAAGGGTGCCCAGGCCCCGCTAATGATGAGGAGCCCAGACCCTACAACATGCCTTTGCCCCCTCCACACCCTTCCTGCTGACAGCCCCATCCCACGCTCCTCCCCATCTGACCCGTGTGTGTGTTTGTGTGTGTGTGTGCCCACCTCCCCCCCCAGACCTCCCGAGACAGCTCTGACAGCCCCACCTGCCAGGAGTCAAGTGAAATTCCTCTGGAATTAGCATTTTTCACATGAAAACGTTCCTTTATTTTCAGTAGTTATGGTCATCAGCGAGCCCTCCTAAAAGGAGTCGGGTGTCCTGCTTTTGTTAAAATGATGTTGTCTCCTAACTCTTAGAGAAGAGGAAAAGTGTCTCTCCCCAGCTGGCATGCTGGGGCACAGACCACTGAAGCTAAGGCTTTGGACTCTTGGGGGTTCTGGAGGCCAGAGGAAGGGAGAAGGGGGTGCAGGGCAGCGTGTTGTGTGTGCATAGTGCTCCAGGGACTCCAGAGGAGAAAGGAGTCCCTGGGGGAGAGACGTGGGTCTGCCCCTTATCCTAAGTGCTTTCTGGTGCTCCAGGGAGAAGCGTTTCTTATCTGAGATGTGGCAGACATTTAGAATCATTGCTCAGAACTGTCTCATCTTAAACCTTTTAACCAGAAAGTACAGAACCATTGCTCCAGGGGAAATACAAGCTTGTGAGAGCTTCTGTTTGCAACATTTCATTCACTAATCCATACATAACATTGTTGTGTGTCTGTTTCTGTTGAAAGACACTTTAATATATATTATTGCTTCTTTAATGTATTCACGACCAGCAACACCATAACTCTTGCCTGAACGCAGCTCATCTAACACACATATTTTCCCCACACAGTTCATTGCAGCCTTTTTTTTTTTTTTTTTTTTTTGAGACGGATTCTCGTTCTGTTGCCAGGCTGGAGTGCAGTGGCGAGTTCAAGAGGTTTTCCTGCCTCAGCCTCCCGAGTAGCTGGGACGACAGGTGCCTGGCCACCACGCCCAGCTAATTTTTGTTTTAGTAGAGATGGGATTTCACCATGTTGGCCAGGATGTTCTCAAACTCTTGACCTCATGATCCGCCCGCCTCGGCCTCCCAAAGTGCTAGGATTACAGGCGTGAGCCACCATACCTGGCCTTTTTTTTTTTTTTTTTTAAGTGATGGGGATCTTGTTCTGTCACTCAGGTTGGAGGGCAGTGGCATGATCACAGGTCACTGCAGCCTTGACCTCCTGGGCTCAAGTGATTGCCCACCTCAGGCTCCCAAGTAGCTGGGACCACAGGCACGCGCCACCACATCCAGCTCATCACAGCCTGCTTGTGCTTAGGAACACTAGGCAGCCCTCAGGGTCTTTACCTTTAAAGTAGAGACGTCAGAGGCACTTGAACCAGAGCAACTCCATCTTGAATAGGGGCTAGGTAAAATAAGGCTGAGACTTACTGGGCTGTATTCTCAGGCAGTTTTGTTTTTTTTGAGACGGAGTCTCACTCAGTTGCCCAGGCTGGGGTGCAATGGCGCGATCTCGGCTCACTGCAACTACTACCGCCCAGGTTCAAGCAATTCTCCTACCTTAGCCTGCTGAGGAGCTGGGACTAGAGGTGTGCATGACCACGCCTGGCTAAGTTTTGTATTTTTAGTAGAGACGGGGGTTTCGCCATGTTGGCCAGGCTGGTCTCGAACTCCTGGCCTCAGGTAATCCACCCACCGTGGCCTCCCAAAGTACTGGGATTACAGGTGTGAGCCACCACGCCTGGCCCCCCCGGTTAGGCATTCTAAGTCACAGGATGAGATAGGAGGTCACTGCAAGATACAGGTCATAAAGACGTTGCTGATTAAAACAGGTTGCAGTAAAGAAGCAGACTAAAAAGCGATCAAAACCAAGATGGTGATGAGAATGACCTCTGGTCATTCTCACTGCTACACTCTCAAACTGTCAACAATTTGACAGTTTACAAATGCCATGGCAATGTCAGGAACTTACTCTGTATGGTCTAATAAAGGGAGGCATGAATAATCCACCCCTCGTTTAGCATATAATCAAGAAGAAACTATAAAAATAAGCAACCAAGGCCGAGCATGGTGGCTCACGCCCGTAATCCCACCACTTTGGGAGGCCGAGGCGGGTGGATCACAAGGTCAGGAGATCAAGACCATCCTGGCCAACATGGTGAAACCCCATCTCTACTAAAATGCAAAAAAAATTAGTTGGGTGTGGTGGTGCGAACCTGTAGTCCCAGCTACTCGGGAAGCTGAGGTAGGGGAATTGCTTGAACCCGGGAGGTGGAGGTTGCAGTGAGCTGAGATCGTGCCACTGCACTCCAGCCTGGCAACAGAGCGAGACTCTGTCTCAAATTAAAAAAAAAAAAGCAACCAGCATCCCTCGGGGCTGCTCTGACCATGGAGCAGCCATTCTTTATTCCTTCACTTTCTTAATAAACTTGCTTTCACTTTATGGACTCGCCCCTAATTCTTTCTTCCTCGAGATCCAAGAATCCTCTCTTGGGATCTGAATTGGGACCACTTTCCAGGAACAGAGACAGCAGGGCAATGGCCAGAGGCCAAATGAGACAGTCAGTAGTGTATGGAGGCAGCAGCAGGTGCCCAGGGGCATCCCCTGCCCACCCCCAGAGCCTGGCCTGACATCCAGGCCTCGCAGGCTTCAGGCCAGGACCCTACCAGCAACCCCCCACCCCCGAGCACCTCAGGTGTGTATGGGTGGGTGGGGCCTCCCGCCAGCCCACACAGGGGCCTGTCACACCCCTGCTGCACACAGCCTCTGCACCCTGGACTGCATGCTGGAGCCTGGGCATCAGAGCCATGGGCTGGGCTTGGCAGGATGCACCTCCCAGCAACGGTGTGGTCACTTCTCCTGTCCTCCCCTGGCTCTGATGACACTGCGAGGCAGCAAACCAGGGTCCTGAAGGGACCTCTAAAGATACAGTATGTGCAGGGACCCTGCCTGGGGTGACAGCAGCTGGAGCTCTTGCCGTGATCATCTCAGGCTGCCTAGGTGAAGGTGTTTCCCCAACAGCCCTGGCCACAGAGGAGGCCAGGCCTCTTCCCTGCCCATCAGTCTCATGGCCCTCCAGCCTTCCCTCTCGCCGCCTGGGCCAGGGCCAAGAGTCTTGGAGGGAGGTTCTCATTGCTACCAGGTGACCCCTGCTCCTGTCTCTGGCATGGAGCAAAATCACCCTTGCTATCAATTTAACACAGATGGAAGATCATGCTTGTTCCCATTCCCACCACCTGGACATCCTCTTCTCCTGGACCCTACGGCCTGCGTGGGGGGGTGCATCTGCAGGAATGGACCTTGCCTCCCTGGAGTACCCCTTGGCTTACAGCCCCATCCTCCCTGGGGTCTGCTATCCTACTGGCCTGAGCGTGCACACTGCTGATCTCCTGACCCCGTTTAGGAAGATCACTCCTTTCCAAGCCTCCTGTTTCCCTGCAAATGCTCTAGAGCAGGGGTCCCCAACCCCTGGGGTCACAGGAATGGGCCACACAGTAGGAGGTAAGAGGCAGGCAAGCAAATGAAGCTTCATCTGTATTTACAGCTGCTCCTCATTGCTTGAATTACCCCCTGAGCTCTGCCTCCCATCAGATCAGCAGCGGCATTATATTCCCATAGGAGCACAAACCCTATTGTGAACTGTGCATGTGGGGGATCCAGGCTGTGTGCTCATGAGAATCTAATGCCTGCTGATCTGTCACTGTCTCCCATCGACCCCAGATGGGACCATCTAGTTGCAGGAAAACAAGCCCAGGGCTCCCACTGATTCTACATTATGGTGAATTGTATAGTTATTTCATTATATATTACAATGTAATAATAATGTTATAATGATAATATAATAATAACAGAAGAAAGGGGAAAATAAAAATGTAATGCACTTGAATCATCACAAAACCACCACTCCACCCTCGGTCTGCGGAAAAATTGTGTTCCACAAAACCAGTCCCTGGTGCCAAAAGGCTGGGGACCGCTGCTCTAAGGCATAGCAGTCTTTAACCTTTTGGGGCACCACGGAGCCTTGCATAGCCTGATGAGCTCTATGGACCCCTTAGAATTGCTGATGTGTGTTGCTTACATTCAGAGATGGAGAAAATGCTAAACCTTAGTGAAAATAAAGATGCTTTTTCTCCCATCCAAGCTCCTGAGTGCCCTGAATGCCACCCATGGGGATCTTGGGGAAGCCCTAGGACAGGGATGTATGTACAGATTGACAATCCAGAGTTGCCACCAGGGAGAAGCATTTGCAAAGCACAGGCTCTGCAAATGGGGTCTAGTTCCTCCATCCCCCAAGCCTGTCTTCTGCTTCACTTTGCCAAGACTCTGCCTTGCCCCAGTGTTGGAGCAGGATGCCAGATGGCAAGATGGGCTTATGGACTGGGTCTTCTGTTTGGTCGAGGCAGAGCCCATGACAGCTGTAGGAACTTTGATGGGGAAGTGGCAGGGGCAAGAGCGAACCTGTAGAGTGAAAGTATGTGAACGCTCCGTCATGGAGGGCACCCCAGGCCGTGTCCAGGCCAGCTGCACCCTGTCTCTGGGAGAAGGGAGCCTGGTCAGAGCTGAGGAGGCTCCAGGGCACCAGGCCTTGTCCCTCTTGGGCCTGGGCATGATGCTGCCCAATGGTGTGCGCCAGTCCTGGGACCATTGCTGCTGGCCGTGTGTCTTCCTCCAGGGTGCAGAATCCCTTGTCAAGCTGGGTGGGATGATGCCAGCCCCTAGGCCTCGATGCTCCCTTCCTGATGGAGTGCTGCCATTTGGAAGGGGTAACTTTTGTGGTCATTTTTTTAAATCATGGTAAAATATACATAACATAAAATTTACCACTCTTTATTTTCTTTTTTTGAAATGAAGGCTCACTCTTTTGCCCAGGCTGGACTGCAGTGGCGCTCTCTCGGCTCACTACAAGCTCCACCTCCCGGGTTCATGCCATTCTCCTGCCTCAGCCTCCCGAGTAGGGGACTATAGGTGCCCGCCACCACGCCTGGCTAATTTGTTGTATTTTTAGTAGAGACGGGGTTTCATTGTGTTAGCCAAGATGGTCTCAGTCTCCCGACCTCGTGATCTGCCCGCCTCAGCCTCCCACAGTGCTGGGATTAAAGGCGTGAGCCACCGCGCCCGGCCAAAATTTACCATTCTTTCTAACCATTTAAAAGTGTACAGTTCTGTGGTATTAAGTACATTAACATTGTTGTACAACCAGCACAACTGCCCATTTCCAGAAGGTCTTCATCTTCCTAAACTGTAACTCTGTGCCCATTAAACTCCCCATGCCTTCTTTTCCCAGCCCCTGGCAACCACGATTCTACTTTCTGTCTCTGGGAATTTGATGACTCACAATTGTAGTCATGCAATTTTTGTGTCTGGTTGGTTTTACTCAGTAGAATGTCGTTTCATCCATGTTGTGGCCTGTGTCAGAAGTTCCTTCCTGTCCAAGGCTGAATGATACTCCGTGGCAGGTTTACACCACATTTTGTTTTTCCACTCATCTGTGGAGAGACACTGGGTGGGTCCCTCCTTTTGGCTGTTGAGAATGATGCTGCTGTGAATGAGGTAGTTAGAAGGGGGCTTTCAGAAGTGTGAAAGGTGCCTTTGGGAATTTTAATTTCAACTCCCATGGATGAGTGAAGTTTGTCTTTCTGTGCCTGACTTATTTCACTTAACATAATGATCTCCAATTCCATCCACGCTGTTGCAAATGACAGGATCTCACTCTTTTTTCATGGCTTCGTAGTACTCCATGGTGTATTTGTACCACATTGGCTTCACCCATTTGTCTGTTGATGTTCGATACCTTATTATTATCGACGGTAGTCACCCTGCTGTGTAATAGATCTCTTTTCTTTTTTATTGATATTTCAGAGTTGTGCATATTTTGGGGCACATATGATATTTTGATACATGTATATAATATATAATGTTCTCATCAGGGTCATTGGGATATCCATCTCCTCAAACATTTTTCCTTTGTGTTGGGAACATTCCAATTCTAGTTATTTTGAAATATACAGTCCTGACGTGGTGGCTCATGCCTGTAATCCCAGCACTTTGGGAGACTGAGACAGGTGGACCACCTGAGATCAGGAGTTTGAGACCAGCTTAGCCAATATGGTGAAACCCCGTCTCTACTAAAAAATACAAAAATTAGCTGGGCGCGGTGGCAGGCACCCGTAATCCCAGCTACTAGGGAGGCTAAGGCAGGAGAATCTCTTGAACCTGGGAGACGGAGGTTGCAGTGAGCTGAGATTGCACCACTGCACTCCAGCCTGGGCAACAGAGCGAGACTCCATCTCAAAACAAAACAAAACAAAACAACCCCAGAAATACACAATACATTATTGTTAACTATAACTTTCCCACTCTACTTTCCAATACTAAAACTTATTCCTTCTACCTAACTATATTTTTTAATCCCTGGTAATCTCTTTTCTTATGGGAGGAGTGTGCACCCTGATGGTGCGGGGTGGAAACCCGCCCCTTGTTGGAACCAGGATTGAATATCACTGCACAGGAGCTGAAGGTCCCCACCCGGCAACATCCACCCTTGGCTGTGAAGCGGAGAGCCCAGGGCTGCTCGTTTCCAGCAGTCCTGGCAGAGCACAGCTGAGGAGGGTGGTGAGGGGAGGAGAAGATGCATTCTGCAGGGAGAAGCATCATAGTGGGGGCCGGGGACTCTCCTGCGTTTCCTAATTGCCTGACTGTCATGTGACCGATCAGTGCGCTCCCAGCATTACACAGAACAGTCATCCAAAGAGAGGCAGCGCCTTACAGCCCTTGGCTGGAGAGGAGAATGGAGGCTGGAGGCCCCAGAAATTTGGGATGGGAGGGGAAAAGGAAACAGAGGTGCCCCTTCCCCTGTCTTATTGCAGGGAATCAGTAAAACCACTATTGGAGTTCACTGGCTTCTCTGAATCTTTGTAGAATTTGTCCCGTCTCTCCTGCACCTCCGATCCCATCCAGCTGCGGACACAGTGCCTGTTCAGCAGGGTGTGTGTGCAGACCACGGACTCACAGACGGGGACCCTGGGGACCCCAGGTTCTCTCCCTTCACTGAGGACAAAAGAGGGGCCCCCATCCCATGTTAATGATGCAGGGCCTTCAGGGAACTTAAGTTGCATTAGCATGGCATGGAACAAGAGAGAAAATTCAGAACCTCCAGCTTGTGATATGCAACAACCAAGAATGTGGCTGAGTGTGGCCGCCTGGCAAAGGCCTGGGCCCTCTTTAACGGGTGCTCGCTGCCCTCTAGTGGAGAGACGAGGACGGGGGGGCGGGCGGACTTGCTCAAGGACACTCACCAGGGAAGGGCGGTTTGCAGAGAGGCGTCGTGTTTCGGTATATATATGTGTAAGTGTGCTGTGTGTAAGTGTGCTATATGTTAGGTGCTGCGAGCATATGAAATGAATTACAACGTTGTTATGGGCTGTACTGTGTTCCCCCAAATTCACTTGTTGAAGTCCTAAGCCCTGCTCCCTCAGAATGTGGCTGTATTTGGAGAGAGGGTCTGTAAAGACCTGAATGAATTAAAATGAGGTCATTAGTGTGGGCCCTAATCCCATATGACGGGTCTTCTTCTTCTTTTTTCTATAACATCTAAAGTGAGATTTATTTGCATTCAGCTTTCAGAACATTTCAGAACATTTGCTGCAACTCAGGTAAAAATAGGTAAGTATTCACAGAATACGTGAAGTCTAGAGTTCAGAAAGGTATTTCAACTAAAATAGGTCAATCCTCACATCTGAAATCACTTAGACATTACTGATGTATTTGGAAGCGTTTCCGTATAGATGTTTTAGGCTGATGGTGCTCAATGCTTCAGAGGGTCAGGTAAACCCAGTTCTCGTTTGTTCAGCAATGCCTCATTTCCACTACATAAAGCTTGTTCTCCAGTTCCACCACCAATGCCTACTTTACATGATGTCGTACTGTGTTGGTACCATGTAAGGTGATTATATTATGAAAGGCCTCTAGACCACCTTGTTCAAATGTAACAGCTGGTTTCAGTAATTCCAGGAGCAAGGGAACTGTCGCCAACAATTCTCAGGTTGATAAATTTGATTTTCCAAGTATCCTCCACAAAAGGGCAGCAGGTGAGCCCAAAACTTTGTTCAAAAATGCCCAAGCAAGTGTTCCCTCGATGGACAGTCCCAGCAGTTCCAACCATCACCAGCCCATGAAGAGAAGAAGCACATTTCAGTCCATGTGAACCTACGTTGCGCTGAGAAAAAGAAATTTTTCTTTTACTAGTGACGGCAAACCGAGGCTCGTGATTTCTGTCCTATGGGAGTCCATCACTTTTTTTTTTTTTTTTTGATGGAGTCTCGCTCTGTTGCCCAGGCTGGAGTGCAGTGGCACGATTTCGGCTCACTGCAAGCTCTGCCTCCTGGGTTCACGCTATTCTCCTGCCTCAGCCTCCCCAGTAGCTGGGACTACAGGCGCCCGTCACCACAACTGGCTAATTTTTTGTATTTTTAATAGAGACGGGGTTTCACTGTGTTAGCCAGGATGGTCTCGATCCCCTGACCTCATGATCCGCCCGCCTCGGCCTCCCAAAGTGCTGGGATTACAGGCATGAGCCACCGCACCTGACCTCTTTTTTTTTTTTTTTTTTTTTTTTGAGACAGAGTCTCCCTTGGTTGCCCAGGCTGGAGTGCAGTGGCGTGATCTCGGGGCACTGCAGTCTCTGCCTCCCAGGTTCAAGTGATTCTCCTGACTCAGCCTTCCGAGTAGCTGGGACCACAGGCATGTGTCACCACACCTGGATAATTTTTGTATTTTCGGCAGAGATGGGGTTTCACCATGTTGGCCAGGCTGGTCTCAAACTCCTGACCTCAAGTGATCCACCCGCCTCAGCCTCCCAAAGTGCTGATGTGAGCCACCACACCCAGCCAGTCTATCACGTTTTGTTCTGACTTGTTGTAATAGAACCTAAGCTGGACATCATGCTGTGGTTCCCATTCATCTTGAGGTGGTCCCAGGAAAGAATTATGAGAATTAAGAAGTCCAAAGACCCGGTGACAGAATTCTCCCAGGCAATGAAAATCAACCTTTTCAGCTTTCTAATCTTTTGCCTGCTGTCGAAAGAGCTGAATGTCCTCTGTCTATGTAACTGGCTCTGGTGTTTCCTTCTGTTTTGGCTATGATTGCTTTTGTATGCTGAATAAGACTGTGTTTTTTAGTAACTGGAGGTATAACAATCCCCTGGTGTTGCCAAGTACTTAAATGTGATCAGAAAGGTGGACGTTTTTACGCCTCAGAAGTTCTGCCCTTGGACTGTCCACTAACATTGCACGAACGGTGCTCCAAATCCTCAAATCAGCAAGTGCTGCCCATGACATGGATAATCCTGGAAGCTGCGCCATTGTCACTGCCACCACCTCCTGGCGGGCCCGGCTGCCTAAGCCTGTGTCGTGGTTCCGAAACCGGAAAGGTTCCTTTGTCCACCTTGCAGGGTGTGGGATGGGGGTGTGGCTCGTTTCTTCCGTGTCCTGCTTCTCCCACCGCTAGGGGGATGCATACAGACGGGCAGGTTGTGGGGCTCCGACCCCACAGCAGGGTCTAGAGGTGAATGTTTACAGCTGAAGCCCCAGTTGGCGTATGCTGTTTGCTCTTTCAGTTTTGCTGTCTATAGGCAGCTTGTGTTAACCAGCTCAATTAGACCCTCTACTTGTCGGGTGGACAGAGGGCTTTCTGTATCCCGGGTTCTTGCCTTGGTGTACCGGAAGAGTCGGATCACACATGAGCTTGGATAATGGGTGCAAGGTTTTATTGAGTGGAAGTAGCTCTCAGCAGATGGGGGAACCAGAAGACAGATGGTTTTCCCCTAGAGTCGGGCCTCTGGGTGGCCCAGACACTCCTCCAACTCCCCCGGCCAAACTCCACGTCATTCCGCGGTCAGTGGCATGCCGGCGCCTGTGGGCGCATTCCTCTCGCCATCCGCCCACTTGTGGATTCCTCCGCCGATATGTTCCTCTCCACGTCCAGCCGCTCCTGTCTCTGCCTTGCTAGGGTCTGGGATGTTATAGGCGCAGAATGGGGCGTGGCAGCAAGGGCGGTCTTGGAAAATGTAACATTTGGGCAGGAAATGCCTGTCCTCACTTAGGTCCGTGGGGGTGGAGCCTTAGTCAGGGACTGTTTCATCAGAAACGGTCTTTGGTTTGGGAGGCCAAAGTTGGAGGATCACTTGAGCCCAGGAGTTTGAGACTAGCCTGGACAACAAGTAAAATCCCGTTTCTACCAAAAAAAATTAGCCGGGTGTGGTATTGTGTACCTGTAGTCACAGCTACTCAGAAGGCTGAGATAGGAGCGTGAGAAAACGCCCTCCTCTACCCGGCACTTCCCTTGGCACTTTCCTTACCCCCTTCCGTATCATTTAAAGGGACCGTGCTTCTCCCTTCTCAGCATTTCCGTATCAGTTCCAGAGCAGTGGATCTGCCATGGTGGCGGGGATTCCCCAGGATTCTGCCTAAGCAGGGTCTGAGACTAACTGGGTGCTAGGCCTCGAACCCCCTCCACTCCCAGGTTCCAGTGACCTGGGGTCAGCATGACGCTTAGGAAGGAGTGGCTGTCTTCCATGGCACAGGTCTGCCTTTACGTTGGTGGTCTTTGGGCTGCACCAGGCAATTGGTGACGGTGTTGCACAGGACCATGAATCTCCTCATTGTCCAGTAGCCCAGGTAGGTTACAACAGCCCTCCATCTCTGGAGAGCTGAGTCCTGACATCTCGACCCCCGGGACAGAGGGAGAGGACGATGGCAATAATGTTGCCCCCACGGCCCACCTTGGCAACACACACCAGAAGTCACGGCAGATGTTCTTATAAGAAGAAGAGATTAGGCCTGTAATCCCAGTGCTTTGGGAGGCCAAACTGGGAGGATTGTTTGAGCCCAGGAGTTTGAGACTAGCCTGGACAACAGAGTGAGATCCCATTTCTACCAAAAAAAAGTTAGCCAGGTGTGGTCTTGTGTACCTGTAGTCACAGCTACTCAAAAGGCTGAGGTAGGAGGGTCACTTGATCCCAGGAATTCAAGACCAGCCTGGGCAATATAGCAAGACCCTGTGTCTACAAAAAATTCAAAAATTAGCCTGGGACTATGCCTGTAGTCCCAGCTACTTGGAAGGCTGAGGTGGGAGGATCACTTGAGCCCTGCAGTGAGCTACGATCATGCCACTGTGCTGCAGCCTGGATGACAGAGCAAAACCCTGTCTCAAAGAAGGAGAAGAAGAGATTAGGACCCAGACAGGCACAGAGGAAAAGGAAAGACCCCATGAGAACGCAGGGAGAGAACAGCCATCAACAAGCCAGGGAGAGAGGCCTGAGAAGGACCAACCCTTCCAGCCTCCAGGACTGCAAGGAGTAGATGTCTGTTGTTTAAGGCGCCCAGCCTGTGGTACTTCATCATGGCAGCCCCAGCAGACGAACACACACACGGATTCCTTCAGGAGCCAGCATTTGTAGATAAATCACGACTGAATGGCAGTGGTGAGCAAAACTTAGTGGCCCTTGCCAGCTTCCAAACGCCCAGCGCTTTCTGTGTGCAGCCTCAGGCAGTGGCACCGGGCACACAGCCATTCCTAGCTCAGGAAACCAAGGGGAAGAGGTTCCACTGCAGGCCCAGGAGCCCAGCCGATCCCAAAGACTAAAGACCTAAGCCCCAGGCTTCCCAGAGGAGGGGCACAGCCTTTTGAAAGCAAGAGGAGCTTCTGACAAGGTGAGCAGGGTGAGGGAGTTATTGATTTTGATTTTGATTTCCCCTGAATTCTCTATAAAAATAGAGGGGGCAACCAGAACCCAGGTAGTGAAACCAAAGCCCAAGTTGGAATTTACAACCTAGTGAAGGGAGGCCGCGGCCTGGGGGCAAATCCATGAGATGTTGGCATCTGTGGTGGGGGGAGTGCTGGGGGAGACTGGGGGACATGGCAGCGGGATGGGGAGGGGAAGGTAACAGCAAGCAGAGGAGAATGAGGACGCAAGGAGAGGGAGACGGCGGACTGCGGAACGAGCAGAGGAGCGCAACAGACACTGGCAGGCCACAGAGAAGGGGCACCCTCCTTTAAGTTTAAGGATGCAAATTTCCAGGTCAAATCCTATGCAAAGGATTATAAGTGTATTACAAGAAAAAAGAAAATAGGACGAATAATGTAAAATGGATGCACACTATGCCCTAATCATGTCCAAACAAACTTTAAACAAGAAACTGATACAAGATACATACATGACAACATACATACATTTCTCTGAACTTAAAACTTTTGGCCGGGCGCAGTGGCTCACGCTTGTAATCCCAGCACTTTGGGAGGCTGAGACGGGCGGATCACGAGGTCAGGAGATCGAGACCACGGTGAAACCCCGTCTCTACTAAAAATACAAAAAAAATTAGCCGGGCGTGGTGGCGGGCGCCTGTAGTCCCAGCTACTCGGAGAGGCTGAGGCAGGAGAATGGCGTGAACCCGGGAGGCGGAGCTTGCAGTGAGCCGAGATTGCACCACTGCACTCCAGCCTGGGCGACAGAGCAAGACTCTGTCTCAAAAAAAAAAAAAAAAAAAAAACTTTTAAAAAATCCAAAATGAATGGCAAGAACTTAGGAAAGGGCTGTAATGAACACTTAAATATCATTTCAGAGATGAATATTAAACAAGAAAGACAGGAGCAAATAGACAAGAGGGTAAGAGAAATAGAAGTTGAAAAGAAAGAAAATCTTTGAGTCATAAAGAAAAGAGAAACACATAAAATCTCACTACAGACCAGTGCTAACAGAACATTTCAACTTGATGACAGGGAACGCTAGTTTTGAATCTTGACTAAGCAAAAAGTTTCTCCTGTACACAGAAGAGGAATTCCAAGGATAGCAAGTGTTGATGAGGTAGTGGGAAATTAGAACGCTTGTGCACTGTTCATGGGAATGCAAAATGGTACAGCCACCATGGAAAACAGTAGGGGGATTTCTCAGGCAAGGTGGCTCACACCTGTAATCCTACCACTTTGGGAGGCTGAGGCGGGAGGATCACTTGAGGCCAGGAGTTCAAGACCAGCCTGGGTAACAGAGTGAGACCCTGTCTCTACAAAAGAAAAAAAAATTAGCCAGACAAGGTGATATGTACCTGTGGTCCTGGCTACTCAGGAGGCTGAGACAACAGGATCACTTGAGCCAAGGGGTTTGATTTTGCAGTGAGCCATGATTGTACCACTGCACTCCAGCCTGGGTGACAGCAAGACCCTGTTTCAAAAAAATAAATAAACTAGAATGACCATGTGATCCAGCAATTTTACTTGTCAGTATGCCCGAAAGGTTTGAAAAGCAAGGTCTCAAGGAGGTCCCTGCACACTCATGTTCACAGCAGCATCATTCACAACAGCCAACCTAACCTGGGTTGCTTGGGGTGGAGCAACCCAAGTGTCAGTCAACAGAAGAACAGATGAGCAAAGTGTGGTTTATACATACACTGGAAAATTTAGCCTCAAAAAGGAAAGGAATTCTGATACATGCCCTAATATCAATGAACCTTGAGGTCATTATGCTCAGTGAAATAAGCCAACCACACAAAAGACAAATACTGTATGATTCCATTTAAATGAGGTGCCCTGTGTAGTCAAACCCACAGAGACAGAAAGCAGAATGGTGGTTGCCAGGGGCTGGGGAGGTGGGGATGGAGCGTTGGCGTCTAATGGGACAGTCTTGGTTTTACACAATGACAAAGCTCTGGAGGTGGGTGTGGTGAGAGCCGAATGTGAATGCACTTATTGCCCCTGAACTGCATGCTTAGAAATGGTCAGAGTGGTGAATGTTATGTGTGTTCTACCACAATTTAAATAATTTAATTAAAAGCAATTCCATTCTTCTCATTAGTAGACCTATCTTATGAAAAACTGTACTGTTATTCTATTTGAATTTCGTCAATAAAAATTGTATGGAAATGTGTTTCTCTTTTGTGATGTAAGTACCTACGTGGTATCTCCAGTTTTGGCTCCTCTCCTGCAAGTTCTGAAACATATTCTCTCTGGCCCCGCACAGAAAACGGTTCCGGACCCTTCCTCTAGAACAGGGTTCGGCACGCGGCAGATGCCCAGGAAAGAGTGAAGGACCAAGCTTCCTCCCTTCTTCACTGGATCCCTCTGGCAGCTTCGGGTCCAGTGAAAGAGAACCCAGGCCAGTCCCTCTGCCGTGAGCTTCACCCCACAAACACCGGCCTCCCTTGCCTCATCTCTCGCAGCTTAAATCTCTTTCACCTACGAACCGACTCAAGTCTTAGCCTTAGAAGGATGCCCTGGGCTCCATTCCTCTGTCCATGCACATCCAGGCTCTACCCCGGCAGTTCCAGGCCACCTTCAGTTCCTATATCCTGTCCCTGCTCTCTGTGACCTCTGACCCCACAGCCCCAGGGCTCTAAGGGTCCTCCCACCTAAGCCGCTGCTCAGGCCAGCCCTGAGCAGCCCTCTGGGGGTCCTGATTCCCAAAGAGCATGATCCCAGGTCTTTCTGGGTCCCACCTTGCCCTACTTCATGCTTCTGTGACTAGCCACACCCCTGCACAACCTGTGATCTGGCCTCAGGAAATCTGTTTCTCAAGTCTGCTATAGAGGCTTGGCTGCCCGTGGCAGCAGGAAGAACCTCGCCTCCCCTGCTCACACAGCAAAGGCGTTTAGGCCTCATATTGGGGAAGCCCAGGGCGGGAGGCCCCTGACTCTTTGGACCCATGATGACATCAAGGTTATCTTCCTATCTGTGCTCTGCCATCCTCAGCTGGCTTTCCTCAGCTGCCATTTCAATCTTCACACAGATGTGATAGTGTCCCAGGAAGAAGAGGCCATCTATTCCCATGGCTCTCTTCGTCAATAGAGAGTGCATTCTAGAAGCCCCGTGGTAGGCTTCCCTATGGCTTGCACAGGACTGAATCACAGAACTGTGCCCTCAGCAGCCACTGGCAGGGGACAGGGGTCACCTGAACTGGATGGAGGCCCGAACCTGACACCCCTGAGCTGTGCTAGGCGGAGGGCTCCTGAACATAAGTGAGATTGAGGTCAGAGGGCCAGGCTGACTCCCTCCTGCCCCATGTGCTCTCCGGTGAGACCCTGCTTGGTCTGCAAAGCCCAGCTCGCTGCCCTCTCTACCTCTTCTCTCCTAGGCCTCATCCACGGCCCTGTCTTGGGTCAGACAGCCATGTGCCATGTCTGTCCTCCCATTTAGCATCTGCCCCGTGGGGGTGTGGGGAGAGATTCTTTGTCACGTTCAGCACCTCGAGGGCAGGGGGTGCATTTCACTCAGCTCTGCATCCTGTGCACCCTCAGCTATGCCGGCAGAGCATGTGTGGGGAAGGGCCCGAGGGACCCCAGGGAAGGGAGAGCACTGTGTCTGCATCCAGGAGAAAGTTCTGAAAAAAATGGGAACCTCTGTGACTAAAATGAACTTGTAAGGAAAGCAATGACTTTGCTCTTCCAGGAGGCACAAAAGGAGCCCCGGGCAGTGCACAGGACCCCCAGGCAGTGGTCAGGAGCCCTGGGCAGTGAGGAGGAGGAGCCCCAGGCAGTGGTCAGGGGGCCCTGGAAGCAGCCAAGAGCCCTGGGCAGTGGACAGGAACCCTAGGCAGTGAGGAGGAGCCCCAGGCAGTGAGTAGGAGCCATGGGCAGTGGCCAGGAGCTGGAGCGTGCCAGTGTTCACTCTGGCACTCAGGCAGGGACATCTGGACCAGCGTCCTGCATGGGCTGGGTCTCAGGCTCCTTGCTCCCTGAATTAGCAGAATCTCAGGCACCTGCTCTTGAATATGGGAAGGTGACATAGCACGTCTAGTAGGTCTTTTCCTAACCTCTTCCCTTTGCAGTTAATCTTTTTCAACTTAAGCATGCCAGGGAGTGACCTTGTGATTCTCCTAACATACAAATGGCAGGCATGGAATAGTTCCTACCCAGGGCGCCGTGCTGGCCAAGGCTTTTCCAGCTTGGAGCAGACCTCATGCTCAGCCAGGAGACTGCGCACGGCCTTGGTGAGTTCCAGAGTCTCCTCTCCCTGCAGGGGTGTCTTCAGGAGCCCACAACCCAGCAAGTGCCTCTTCAGTGAAATGTGCGGGAGTAGGTACTCCAAGGCCCCAGGCCTCCAGGAAGCCGGAAGGTGCTGATGGGGTGTGAGGCAGGGCAGGGCTGGGGGCGCGCAAGGTTCACAGAGGCAGTGAGTGGAGTTCTGTTAACAGGGAAACGAATTAAAATATGAGGTGCGTGGACTTTGGGTCTCGAGGCCCAGAAAGCTGAGGCAAGGGGGCCTGAGTCAAATGGACAGGGACTGTCTGCACAGGAGCTGGTTCAGCCGACATCAGAGATCATCTGTCTGCACAACAGCCTGCTAGTAAAGATTTTCAAGTTGTTCACACGTGTTACCCTTGAGGGTTTGGAAACACTCCCTGGGCACTCCCAGGGTGCTCAGACAGATGCTGTGGAGTGGTGGCCAGTGAGCACTAATCATGATTTTTTTTTTTCTTTTTGAGACAAGGGTCTCCCTTTGTCACATAGGCTGGGGTGCAGTGGCACGATCACAGCTCACTGCAGCCTCAAACTCCTGGGCTCAAGTAATTCTCTTGACTCAGCCTCTGGAGTAGCTGGGACTATAGGTGCGTACCACCACGCCCAACTAATTTTCTATTTTTAGTAGAGATGAGGTCTCACTTTGTTGCCCAGGCTGGTCTCGAACTCCTGACCTCAAGTAATCCTTCCATCTGGGCCTTGAAAAGTGCTCGATTTATAGGCATGGGCCACTGCACCTGGCCTAATCATGCTGTTTATATGTTATGGTGTTTTGATATCTTGGGAGGCCAGGCTGGCTGGGAAGAGACTGTCCCTCCCAGAAACAGCTAAATCCTAGAGATGATAACCAACTTGCCTGGGAGCCTGTTTATTCACATGCAGGCCAACCCGTCCCAAGTCCATACCCCCCAACCACCCCCTCTATCTAACTCTCACAACCAAGCCATTATTTCCTGGGCCCTGAATCACACAGGGCCAGGCAGCAGGCACTAGGGATGGCCCTACAGCCTGGCCAGCCAGCCTTATTCAGACCAGCTGGTCCTGAGCTCTTCACCTGCCCCACCTTGAAAGGCTCTGGTCTCAGCTTTCCCTGTCTCCTCTCTGCTTCCTGACCCAACCTGGGTCACCCCCTGTGGCCTTGTGGGTGGAGCGAGTATGCCCCTCCTCTCCAGAAATACGAATAATGAAGTCTTTCAGTGGCGCTGGCCACTCTCTGTGGGTGCTGACACCTCCATGAGTTAAACTCCCACAGGCACGATGGAGACGCCTTGTGACTCAGCTCCTCAGTGTCAACACGGGCTGCCCCATCGGCCACGGCACGGCCAAAGAGCCCAGAGAGCGTTAGCATCGGTAGCCAGGCCCCTGTTGCCACCCCAGCTCTCCCGTAACCTCACATGCATGGCGCTGCCCTACTTCACCTCAGAAAAAGGACACACATTTACTTTCCGTTTGTTACTTAAAAGAATTGTTTAGATTGTGGTAAAATACATATAACACAACATTGGCCATTTGAACCAATTCGGTGGCACTAAGCACATCCATAGATTGTGCCACCATCTCCACCATCTGTCTCCAGGACTTTTCAACTGTCTCCACCATCTGGCTCTAGGACTTTTCAGCTTCCCACCACAAACTCAATCCCCACGAAGTGCACATTCCCCATCCCCATTCTCCTCCCCTTGCCCCTGGCGCCCACCATTCTATTTCTGTCTCCATGGATTTGACTCCTCTAGGGTACCTCATGGAAGTGGAACCATGCAGTATTTGTATTTGTCTTTCTGTGACTGGTTTATTTCACTGAGCATAATGACCTCAGAGTTCATCCCTGTTGTAACATGTGTCAGAATTCCTTCTTTCTTTCTTTCTTTCTTTCTTTTTTTTTTGGCAAGGTCTCACTCCGTCATTCAAGCTGGAGTACAATGGTAGGATCATGGCTCACTGAAGCTTCAAACTCCTGGGCTCAAGAGCTCCCCCTGCCTCAGTCTTCCCAGTAGCTGGGACTATAGGCACGCACCACCATGCGTGGCTAGCATTTTATTTTTGTAGAGAGAGGGTCTCGCTAGGTTGCAATTCTCCCACCTTAGCCTCCAAAGTGCTGGGATAACAGGTGTGAGCCACTGCACCCGGCCCAGAATTTCCTGCTTTTGACGGCTGAGTGATGTTCCATTGTCCGCACACACACATTTTGTTTATCCTTTCATCCATTGATGGATACTTGTGTTGCCTCCACCTACTTGTAGCACCCTGGCTGTTATGAGTAGTGAGTGCACCATCTCTTGTGTGCAGTTGTCTCATGGAGACCTTGCTTTCCTGCCTGTGGCGTTAGTGCAGGTGGCAGGCAGTTCGGTGGGCAAGCAGGTGTGCCCTGTGGATGATGAGAAGCTTTTTCTGCTTAAAGCCCTGCATGGATCAAAAGTTGGAAAATATATTTGATTTTTACAATTTGTTCGAAATTAATCAAGCAAACACTGATTTTCATGTATTTTCTGAGATCTCTGCTATAAAATAGAAAACCACCACCCTCTTTCCAGGAAAGCATCTTCTTCCTGGCTCCCTCCTTCCCTTTGGGCCATGGAGGCATCCTCGGCTCCTCCCTAGCCCATTCATTTCACACGGCTCTTCCTCCTCTGCATCTCGAGGCCACTGGCTCCTTTGGGAGGCTCCTCTGAGCCACCCATGCGCGGGGTGGGTGGTCATGAAAAGTCACCAGTTCCACCTCCAGCCAGAAGTCCCACAAAAGCGAAGGGCACTGAGGACAAAACCACCCTTCCCTTCTCTAAAGGAGGAGGGGCGGTGCTTCAGAGGGTGTCCCCCAAACCCGTTCCGGCCGCGGAGTGGTACAGGTCTGTGGCCTGTTAGGAACGGACCTCACAGCAGGAGGTGTGCAGTGGGCGAGTTTACCACTCGAGCTCCGCCCCCTGTCGGATCAGCGGGGCATTCCATGCTCATGGGAGCGGAACTCGATCGTGAACTGCGCATGTGAGGGATCCAGATGGTGCGCTCCTTCCGGGAATCTAATGTCTGATGATCAGAGGTGGAACAATTTCACCCCGAAACTATCTCCCACCCAACCCCATCGGTGGAAAAATTGTCTTCCACGAAACCGATCCCTGGTGCCAAGAAGGTCGGGGACTGCTGCTTTAGAGCATGTTCTCGGGGTGGAGGTACCTGCTCTCCACGCAGTACAGCTTCTGGCTGTGTGGTGGCTGCAGTCTAGTGGGTCTGAGAGGGGTGGAGGGGGAAGGTGGAGAAGGAGAGGAGGGAGGAGGGGAGGGAGGGAAAGGTGGGAGGGGAAGATGAAGGGAAGGAGAAGAGGTGGGGGAGGGGGCAGGGGGGCAGCCTTGGCCAGGTAAGGGTGTGTCCACTGCCAGGCACCGTGGGATTCCTGGGCGAGGACTGTGAGACACTGGTCAGCGTGTGTGCAGGGTTCTTTCGGGCTTCCTCTGTTTTTAATGACATCAGAGTGCGTGCCATGCATGGGGCTGTCCTGGTGTTGGCACTGACCGCTTGGAGCCCAGCTGCTGCCCCCTTTCTCAGGCCACAGATGCGCCCAAGAGCAGGGTTTGTCCAGGCCCGCCTGGGCCCGCTCCATGCCATCCTGCAGTTCCCACGCAGCAGCAGTGCCAGGTCTTCCTTCCCCCCCCATTCGTGTTTACCTGTGGCCGAAGCGGCAGGTGTGTAGGGTGTGACTGCAGAACTGCATGGACCAGGCACCGTCTGCCTCCTAAGGGGGCTATGGGACCAAGGAAGTGGGCCCCACGTTGGCCTTAACCAGCTCTGCCCACCCCCATTGGGAACAGATGTGTCAAGAACAACCAGGCTAAGGAAACGTGGCTCGCACACCGGGAGCCCTGGGGAAGGGCTACAACGATCCTTTTAATAATACTTTTTCCTGACTGTAGTCATAGTGTAATAATTTTAGAAAGTTCAGAAACCATAGAAAAGTATACAGAGGAAAATTAAAATTACCTGGTGCCCCCATCAAGCCACAGTGATCATTGTTCAAGCATTAACAAATTTTCCTGGATTTTGGTAAACAGATATAAGTGCATATTTTAAGTGGAAATATTCTATATTTAGTTTTGATCCTTGTTTTTATCCCTTTAAAAGGATCTTTCATATTATTCAATCATCTTCTAAAATACAGTTACCAATAACTGCCTTCATTCCATTAGATGCTGAAATGGATTTAACTGTTCTCTGGTGGTTAGTCATATATTCTTGTTTCTTTCTTCTTTCCTGGTATACATAATATTGGGAACATTTTGAAACAAGATGACTGTACTCAATTATTGAAATTCCTAAAGGATAAATGACTGGAGGAGAATCCTGGATTAAGGAGGGGCTCCCGGAAGTGATCTGGGCCCTGCTGGAGGCACGGGCCTTGGCCACAGGCTGCCACACATACCCTTTGGAAAGAGACTTTGCCGTTGTGATCGGCCAAAAATGAAACCTCACTTTATTTTATTTTGAGACAGGGTCTCACTCTGTCACCCAGGCTGGACTGCAGGCTCACTGCAGCCTCAACCCCCTGGGCTCAAGTGATCCTCCCACCTCAGCCTCCCTAGTAGCTGGGACCACAGGTGGGCACCAGCATGCCGGGCTAATTTTGTATTTTTTGTAGAAGTGGAGTTTAGCCATGTTGGCCAGGCTGGTCTCAAACTCCTAGGCTCAAGGGATCCGCTTGTCTTGGCCTCCCAAAGTGCTGGGATTACAGGTGCGAGCCACCACGCCCAGCCTTTTTCACTTAATTTTGAAGCTTGGAGATAAGTTTTATATAGGCCCATATACGGCTGCCTGAAACCTCACTTTAAAACTAGGTGTATTTGTTTGCTGCCTGCTGAGGCTGAGTGCTCATTGCCTGTTGCTTGGCTATTTGTAATTGTCTTTCGTGAATTGCTTTTTCTTATCATTTGCCCATTTTCGTACTGGAATGTTTACCTCTTCCTGGCTGATGTGCAAAAGCTCTTCAATTCCCTTGTCATATGCCTTCCAGCATGTTATCATGGCCTTTGCACATCTATGGGTTTCCATAGCCAGACCTCTGGCTTCTTATCTTCACGGCATCACCTTTGCTCCTATGCTTAGACGATACTTGCACATTTGAGGGAAAGGGAGCATTTTCCTGTTTTTCCCCTGTATTTGGTTTATTACATTTGGCTCTTAAATCCGGTGGTTCCCAATTAGGGGTATGCATCAGATTTCCCAGAAGGGCTTTTCTAACCATAAGTGCCTGCCTCAGTCCATCCAGATCTTCCCATCAGCCCCCAGGGTGGGGCGGGCGATGGCGAGTGGGGGTACAGCCTGGTTGTTTTGGAAAAAGTGCCACAGATGGTGCAGATGCAAGCCTCTGATTATGGGCTTCTTCCTTCTGCCACATGTGTGATGTAAGATAAGGATGCTATTTTTATTGACTTATATTTTAAGAATAGCTGATTGCACAAGTATATTTATTGTGCAAATGTGCCTTCTTTCCCCACTCAGTGACATTATATCTAAACCAAATTCTCAATTGTAACACGGGAGCGTTTCCCTTTAGCCTGCAAAGATCCAGTGTCTCAGTTGTGGTGTTTCTGGTTCCCAGGCCACTTGGAAGACACCTGGAGCTCTGTGATCTTGGTGGGGACCTCATCTCAGCCGGGACTCACTGCAGACCCTGTGTCCCCAGTGTGGCTGGGCTTTGCTAGACCTTTGGAGCAATAGCTAGTCAGGCTTGTGGTCCCAATCCAGCCAGCAGAACACACTGTCCAGCCTCCCTCTGACATCAGCATAGGTCTGATGTCAGCATAGGCCCTCTGCTGCAGGGCTGTGCCCAAGGACACTCTCCTGCTTTGGGACCTAAGGGAGGGAGGATCTCAGGAGAGGCCTCTCCTCATCCCTGGCAGATCTCTCAAAATGGGCTGCAGCCAGGATTCCAGACATCTGAGCTGGTGTGAGCCCACTCCCCACCGCTGGCTCTCAGGCTGGAGTGGGGCCAGGAAGTCACTGAGCTCCTCAGAGTTTGCAGACCATTTGCCCCTCAGCTGCACCCCGGGCCCACCAGGGACTTGAGCAAAGCTGTTCCATCAACGCAGGGGAGGTGAGACCACATCTAATCAGGGGTCTGGTGTACACACAGCGCCAACACCATCTTGGAAAGTTTCATCACCCAAGCACAAAGAAGCTGGGCTTGGACATCTGACAGCAAAGCATGACCCATTTTATGTGAGGCAATGAGTCTGAAAGCAGGTAACCAGGACACCCAAAAGCTGAAAGCACAGAGGGGCTGGCAAGGCGTGCCTGGACCTCTCCCTCCCCAGGGGTGTCTTCCTGTCAGATTTATGCATGCTCTTGCCAGAGAGGGCAAGCTTGACAGCTGACTGCCGCTTAATCAGCCTGTCCCTCCTGCCTCAGCTCCTGTGCCTCAGCGCGCGGCCATGTCCCCATGTTCCCCCAAATCTCGCACCCTCTCCGCCGCACAGAGCTCTGTCTTGGGTCCCCAAGGGCCACATGGGCAGCCTGAGTCCTTCCCTTACTTCGCAGGTTTTTCCGCAGCACTGGTGTTGATTGCTCCCCCACTTAGGGAGCTCTCTCCTAACTCTAAGCTCTCCTCTCGAGCTCCTGCCTCTCACTCCCTGGCTGGGCATCTGCCTTTCCTCTCTGAGATGATGCCCTCCAGGGCTCTTTCTCTGCAGCTTTCCTCACTCAGAGTGTTTTCATTCTTTCCCAGGCCTTGCCTCTCTTTTTATATGGGGGCCCCAGAACTTGTTTGGAGCCACAGACCTGTTGTCCCCGCTGCTCCTGGGGCCTCTGCAATTGGGCACACATAGATCTTTCCCAGTCTACCCCCACCCCAGTGAACGGTCCCACAGCCTCCTGCTGCCTTCACAGGTATCTGGGGGCACACACATTCATGTGGTCTGACGGCATCTCACCTTGCACTTCTTCCTGCTCACCTGTTGGAGGTGCCACAGAGGCCCCTCCATGCCAGGACATGTGGCTGAGTAGGTTTCCGCACTTAACTTTTTTTTTTTTTTTTTACAGTTTTATTCGGGTATTATTTACTTAACTCCAAATTCACCCATTGTATTGAGTTTAAGTAAATTTATAGAGTCATGCCACTATCCCCTCAGTCCTGTTTTAGAACATTTCTATCTGCCGGGCACGGTGGCTCACGCCTGTAGTCCCAGCACTTTGGGAGGCCGAGGCAGGCAGATCATGAGGTCAGGAGATGGAGACCATCCTGGCTAACACGGTGAAACCCCGTCTCTACTAAAAATACAAAAAATGAGCCAAGCGTGGTGGTGGGCACCTGTAGTCCCAGCTACTCGGGAGGCTGAGGCAGGAGAATGGCATGAACCCGGGAGGCGGAGCTTGTAGTGAGCCGAGATCGCACTACTATTCTCCAGCCTGGGTGACAGAGCAAGACTCCATCTCAAAAAAAAAAAAAAAAAAAAAAAAAAAACATTTCTATCACCCAAAAAACATTTTCTTGTGCCTGTTTGCAATCCCCACTCTCTGCCCCACCCCTGGCTCAAAGCAGACCCCGATCTACTTTCTACCTGTAGAGCTGCCTCTTCGGGATCTTGAACATTTACTCTTTGCCAATTCACTGCAAGAGGTTGGGTCTCAGCAAGAGTAAGGAATGGCTCTAGAGAGATGACACCAGCTAAATGGTAGACTAAGGACCTCCGGAAATTCTCTCCTCCAGAAACTTGATGACAATGCTGGCAAAAAATCATCATAATCAGCTGTTTCAAAACTCTGGAAATTAACCAAAGGCCCAAAGAAATTTAGGGAATGCTTATTCAAGAAAAACAGCTGACTTTCAATAAGAACAATGGGCTTCGTGGTGCTTTGTGTGTTTTTTTGAGACAGGTTATTGCTCTGTCCCCCAGGCTGGAGTACAGTGGTGCCATCATAGCTCACTGTAACCTGGAACTCCTGGGCTCAAGGGATCCTCCCACCTTAACCTCCCAAAATGCTGGGACTGCAGGTGTGAACCACCATGCCTTGCTAATTTTTAAATTTATTATAGAGATGGGGTCTCACTATGTTGCCCAGACTGGTCTAGATCTCCTGACCTCAAGCAATCCTCCTGCTTCAGCCTCCCAAAATGTTGGGATTACAGGTATGAGCCACAGTGCCTGATCTGTGTGATGTTTTAGCCTACACTGTTCTCATCATTCTCCCTTCAGCTCTACAATGGTCTTGGAGACTAACAGCCCACCACTATGGTGAAAATGAACATATGGCAGCTGCTGAAAGGTGTAGAGAGGGTTAGAGCTCTTTCAGAGCCCCATTTCTACAGAATTGTCATTATTTGACCTCTCTGGTGGTTCCATAAAGACCCCACCCACAAGACTTTCTTTATTTGATTGGACTTGGGGATTGCCTAGTATAAAGAGCTGTTTCCCCAGGAGCATTTGTTGAAAACAACCAGAGACAATTGTTGAATATCATGGTTGCCTGAGGTGGTGTATAACAGTTGGGGCAAATAACAAGCTAACCCAGGTATTTAAAAGGAAAAGCTGGGAAATAAGATGTCTATAGGGGCTTTGACAAGCTCTGACACATTCTTGGGAATCTAGAAGTCCATGTGTAGGGATGAGTGTGTACTCAGGAGAACCTCAGCTCTCACCTCTGGCTAACCTTGAAGCTCTGCACAAGTGGGAAGTAAAAAGTAAGGTGGAGTTGCCAACTGCTTGGCTGAGGATCAAAAGTGTGCCCTTACCCATACACAGAGCCCCTCGTCAAAGGCTAAGAGACATACTCGTTCCAGGCATCTAAAAATATTTGTGTCCAATCATTTAGCTGCCCATTAAGCTAACCAAATAGAGACTTCAGTAGCCACACACAAAAACAAATACAAATTTTACATAATTAGCCCAGGAAAGTCACTGAACAAACAAACAGCAAAAAACCCTGGGGAGGAGGGGGTGCAGGAATCTGATTTCCAGAGTTGCCATATTATATTATTTTAAAAGATCTGTTTTTAACAACAAAAATTATGAGACACTGTCCATGAGAAAGCCTGGATATTGGATTCACCATACAAACACCTTAAATGAACTGTTTTTAAATATGTTCAATAACTAAAAGGAACTATGTCTAAAGAACTAACAAAAAATATGAGAATGATGTCTTACAAAATAAAGAATGTTAATAAAGAGAATAATTTTTTTTTTTTTTTTGAGATGGAGTCTCACTCTGTTGCCCAGGCTGGAGTGCAGTGGTGTGATCTCGGCTCTCTTCTGCCTCCCCGGTTTTCAAGCGATTCTCCTGCCTCAGCCTCCTGAGTAGCTGGGATTACAGGCATGTGCCACCATGTCCAGCTAATTTTTGTATTTTTAGTAGAGGTGGGGGTTTCACCATGTTGGCCAGACTGGTCTCAAACTCCTGGCCTCAAGTGATCTGCCCACCTCAGTCTCCCAAAGTGCTGGGGTTATAGGTGTGAGCCACCATGCCCACCCAGAAATTATTTAAAAAACAAAAAGAAATTCTGGAGTGAAATGTGTGATAACTAAAATAAAAAATTCACCAGAGAGGCTCAGCAGCAGATTTATGGCCAGGCGTCGTGGCTCATGCCTGTAATCCAAACACTTTGGGAGGCCAAGGTGGGTGGATCACTTGAGATCAAGAGTTTGAGACCAGCTTGGCTAACATGGTGAAACCCTGTTTCTACTAAAAATACAAAAAATTAGCCAGGCATGGTGGCACGTGCCTGTAATCCCAGCTACATGGGAGGCTGAGGCAGGAGAATCACTTGAACCCAAGAGTTCAAGAGGGCAGTGAGCCGTGATCGCGCCATTGCACTCCAGCTTGGGCAACAAAAGCAAAACTCTGTCTCAAACAAACAAACAAAACAGCAGATTCATGTGGGTAGAAAAAAGAATCATTACACTTAAAGAGGTCAGTTGGGGTTATCTAAGGAATAGAAAGAAAATAATTGAGTCTGAAAAACAGAAAGAACAGGATGAAGAAAAATGAACAGAGCTCCAGAGACCTGTGGGACAACAACCAAGCATACCAACAAATGCATAATAGGAGTGACAGAAGGAAAGGAGAGGAGAAAGGGATAAAACAATACCTGAAGAAATAATGGCTGAAATTTTTGATAAAAAACATATATGTATAGTTCAAGAAGCTCAAGAAACTCCAAGTGGAGTAAACTGAAAGACATCTACACCTAGATGCATCATAATCAAACTGTCAAAAACCAAAGACAAAGCAAGCATCTCAGAGCAGCAGGACAGAAGACACTTGTCACACACAGTAGAGCCTCAATAAGATTGACAGCTGATTTCTCACCAGAAACTATGGAGGCCAGAAGGAAGTGACATATTCAAAGTGCTAAAGGAAAACAACAAAACAAAACAAAGCAAAGCAAAACAAAACAAAACACTGTTAACCATCAATCTATATCTGCCAAAACTATCCTGCAAAAATGAAGGAGAAATTAAGACATTCCCAGATAAACAAAAACAGAGTTTCTCATTAGCAGAGCAGCCCTACAACAAATGGTATAGGCCAGGTGTCTTTCACGCTGAAATAAAATGACATTAGGTCATATTTCAACTACAAATAAAGAAATAAAGAACTACAAGAAGGATAACCACATAGGTAAATATCAAAAACAGTATGAATGTATTTTTATTTGTAACTATTTTTTTCTATCTAATTTAAATGACAACTGCATAAGCAATCATTTTAAGTTTAGGTTGATGGGCACACACTGTAGAAAGATGTAATTTGTGCTACTGTGGCATGAGTGGAGGACACAGCTATACACACACACATTCACATATATATAAGAAATTTCTATTTCTCAGTCATTTGAAGATAATTAAAGGGTACACATTTAACACAAAAGAAGAAGTGGAGAAATGAACAGACGTAAGGCATGTACAAAACACATAACAAAATGGCAGATAATCCTATTCAAGAGTAATTACCTTAAGTGTAAATGTTTAAAGAGCCCAATTAAAAGGCAGAAATTGGCAGAATGAATATAAAAACAAGATCCAGTTATATGTTCTCCCGAGAAATATACTTTAGATTTAAAGACACAACTATGTTGAAAGTAAAAGAATAGAAAATGATACACCATGCAAACAGTACCCAAAAAGGAGCTGGAGTGGCTATACTAGTATTAGGCAAAATAAGCTTTAGCACAAAAATTGTTACTAGAAACAAAGTGGGATGTTTTATAATAATAACGGGTATATTCATCAAGAAGATGTAACAATGATAAACATATATGCACTTAGCAACAAAGTCCCAGGATACATGAAGCAAAAACTGACAGATTAAAGAGAGAAATAAAGAATTCAACAATAACAGTCATAGAGTTCAAGAGGTCATTTTCAGAAGATCAACAAGAAAATAAAAGAGTTGGCCGGGCCCGGTGGCTCACCACTTAGCACTTTGGGAGGCTGAGGTAATCTCAGCACTTTGGGAGGCTAAGGTGAGTGGATCACGAGGTCAGGAGATTGAGACCATCCTGGCTAACCCAGTGAAACACTGTCTCTACTAAAAATACAAAAAAAATCAGCCGGGCGTGGTGGCGGGCGCCTGTAGTCCCAGCTACTCAGGAGGCTGAGGCAGGAGAATGGTGTGAACCCAGGAGACGGAGCTTGCAGTGAGCTGAGATCTTGCTACTGCACTCCAGCCTAGGCAACAGAGTGAGACTCCATCTCAAAAACCAACAAAAAACAAAAAACAACAACAACAACAAAAGAAAATAGAAGAGTTGAACAATATTATAAGCCAACTATACCTAACAGACATCTGTAGAACACTCCACCCACTAGCAGAATATACATTCTTTTCAATTGCACATGAAATGTCTTCAGTATAGACCATATATTAGGCCATAAAATGAGTCTCAATAAATTTAAAAGGACTGAAATCATACAAACTGTCTTCTCAAATCACAATGGAATAAAATTAGAAGTCAATAGCAGAAGGAAATTTGGGAAATTCACAAATATGTGGAAATTAAACAACACAGTAACCAATGGGTAAAACAAGAAATCATAAGGGAAATTAGGAAATACTTTGAGATTGAAGAAAAATAAGACACAGGATACCAAAACTTATGGGATGCACTAAAATAGTGCTTAGAGAGAAATTTAAAGCTATAAGCACCTATATTAGTAAATAAAGAAAATTCAATTTAATAATATACACTTTCACCTTCAGAAACTAGAAAAGGAAGAGCAAACCAAAAATAATGCAAGTGGAAGGAAGTAAAAAATACAGATTACAGTGGAAATAAATTTTAAAAGAGAAAAGAAAATAATTATCAATAAAACCAAAAGTTGACTTTTCAAAAAAGATCAACAAAGTTGACAGCCTTTTGCTATACTGACTAAGAAAAAAAGTCAGACTCAAATTACTAAAATTAGGAATGAAAAAGAAAACATTACCACTAACATTACAGAAAAATGATTATAAGGGAATACTATGAACAAATGTATGCTGTGGCAGGTGGCATAATGTTCCCCTAAGATGTCTATGTCCTAATCCATGGAACCTATGATGATGTTACCTTAAATGGCAGATGGGATTTTGAAGATATGATTAGGTTAAGGATCTTGATATGGGAGTCTTAACTTGGATTATCTGGATGAGCTCAAGATAATCACAAGGATTCTTATAGACGAAAGAGGGAAGCAAGAGGGTTAGAGTCAAAGATTTGAAGATGCTATGCTGCTGGCTTTCAAGATAGAGAAAAGAGTCACAAGCCAAGGAATATAGGTGACTTTTAGAAGCCAGAAAAGGCAAAGGGACAGAGTGTATCCAGGAGCCTCCAAAAGGAATGCAGCCTTGCTAACACCTTGAATTTAGCTCCATGAAATCAATTTTGGATATCTGACCTCAAGAACTACATGATATTAAATTTGTTTGGTTCTAAGCCACTAAGTTTGTGGAAATTTATCAGCGCAATAGAAAACTAATACACATGCCAACAAGTTAGATAAACTAAATAAAACAGACAAATTTTTAGAAAGTTAGAAAATTCTGAAACTGACTCAAGAAGAAATAGAAGATCTGAATAGAACTACAAGTAAAGAGATCGAATTAGTAAAAAACAAAACAAAACAAACAAAACTTCCCATAAGCAAAGCCTAGGGTGAGATGGTGTCACTGGTGAATTCTACCAAATGCTTAAACAGTATTTAACACCAATACTTTACAGACTCTTCCAAACAGTAAAAAAGAAGAGAACATTTCCCAACTTATTCCATGAATACCCACAAAACAATGCCAGACAAAAGCACACACAAAAGAAAGCTATAAGCCAATATCTTTTAAGAATTTAGATACAAAAATCTTCAACAAAATACTAGCAAACAAAACCCAGCAACATATACAAAGGATTCTGTACTATGACTCAGTAGCATTTATGTCAGGAGTGCAAAGTTGGTCCAACAATCAATCAATCAAGTCAATCATATTAATAAAATGATGGGCAAAAAAACACATGAACATATTAATAAATGCAGAAAAAGCATCTGACAAAAATCCATCAATCTTTCATGATAAACACTCAACAAACTAGGGCTGTAAGGGAATTTCTCAACCTGATAAAAGGCATCCATAAAAACCCCCACTGCTAACATCGTAATGGTGGAAGACTGAAAGCTTTCCCCCTATGATCAAGAACAAGGCAAAGATGTTCACTCTTACTACCTCTATTCAGCATTGTAATAGAGGTTCTAAACAGGGCAATTAGATAAGAAAAACCACCCAGATTATAAAGAAGCAAAACTATTTCTATTTGAAAATGATGTGATTTTGTATAAAGAAAATGCTAAGAAATCCAAAACAAAAGAAAACAATTACTAATAAACTAGTTCAGCAAGGTTGCAGGATACAAGATCAATATACAGAAATCCATTGTATTTCTATACAGTAGCAATGAGCAATGTAAGAATAAAAGTAAGAAGATAATTCGATTATAATAGCATGAAAAAAGTAAAATACCTGGGATAAATTTAACCCAAAAAGTGAAAGACTTGTACAAAACATTGTTGAAAGAAATTAAGGAAGACCCAAGTAAATGGGAAGACATCCTGTGTTTGTGGATTAGAAGATGTACAGCTGGCCAGGCATGGTGGCTCATGACTGTAATCCCAGCATTCTGGGAGGCCAAGGTGGGTGGATCACTTCAGCTCAGGAGTTCAAGATCTGCCTGACCAACATGGCAAAACCCCATCTCGACTAAAAATACACAAATTAGCCAGGCATGTTGGTGGGCACCTGTAGTCCCAGCTGCACAGCAGACTAAGGCAGAAAATCACTTGAAATCAAGAGGCAGAGGTTCCAGTGAGCTGAAATTGTACCACTGCACTCCAGCCTGGGCAACAGAGTGAGACTGTGTCTCAAAAAAAAAAAGAAGAAGAAGAAGAACATATACAGTAGACCTTTGAATGATGGTGGCAATTCGGGGCACAGGTGAAAATCCACATATAATTTTTGACTCCCCAGAAACTTAACTATGACTAGCCTATTGTTTCCTGAAAGCCTTACCAATAACATAAACCGTCAATTAACACATATTTTGTATGTTATGTATATTGTATACTGTATTGTTGCAATAAAGTAAGCTAGAGAAAAGAAAATGTTATTAAGAAAATCACAAGGAAGATAACATATACTTCCTATTCATTAAGTGAAAGTGGATCATCATAAAGATTTTCATCCTTGTTGCCTTCACGTCCAAGGAGGAGAAGGAAGGGTTGGAGTTAGCCTTGCTGCCTCAGGGGTGGCAGAGGCAGAAGAAAATGTGTTCACATGTGGACCTGTGTCATTCAAACCTGGGTTGTTCAAGGATCAACTGTAATAATGCAATACTCCCCAAATTGATCTACAGATTCAGTGCCACCTGACTTCTTTGTAGAAATGGGCAAGCTGATCTTAAACTCATATGGAAATGTAAGGGGTCCAGAATAACAAAAACAATCTTGAAAAACAAAATAAGAGCAATGTTGAAGACTCATACTTGCTGATCCCAAAACTTGCTACAAAGCTATAGTGAGGGAGACAATGTGACAATGGCATAAAAATAGACATATAGGCCGGGTGTGGTGGCTCATGCCTGTAACCCCAGCACTTTGGGAGGCCAAGACGGGTGGATCACCTGTGGTCAGGAGTTTGAGACCAGCCCGGCCAATATGGTGAAACCTGGTCTCTACAAAAAATAAAAAAATTAGCCAGACGTGGTGTTGTGCGCCTATAGTCCCAGCTACTTGGGAGGCTGAATCACTTGAACCCATGAGGCAGAGGTTGCAGTGAGCAAAACTCTGTCCAAAAAAAAGAAAGAAAGAAAGAAACCCCATCTCTACTAAAAATGCAAAAATTAGCCAGGTGTAGTGGCTTATGCCTGTAATCCCAGCTACTCGGGAGGCTGAGGCAGAATTGCTCGAACCCGGGAGGCGAAGATTGCAGTGAGCCGAAATCGCGCCACTGCACTCCAGCCTGGGCAACAGAGTGAGATTCTGTCTCAAAAGAAAGGAAAATGATGTGGATGAATAGATGAATGGAATGGAATTGGAGTCTAGAAATAGACCCTCATATTTATGGCTAACTGAGTTTTGATAAGGATGCCAAAACGATTTAATGGGAGAAAGAGTATTCTTTTCAACAATTGTGCTGAGACAACTGGATATATCCACATGCAAAAGAATGAAGTTAGGCTCCACCTCATACCATATATAAAAATTAGCTCAGAATTGATCAAAGACTAAGTATAAGAACTAAAACTATAAAAGTCTTAAAAGAAAATAGAGGTATAAATCTTCATGACCTTGGATTTGGCAATGGTTTCTAAGATACAACACCAAAAGCATAAGCAACCAACAAAAAAATAGATAAATGATAAATTATTAAATAAATTATTTAAAATCAATGTATTCATTAAATCAATAAATGTAAATACTTCTATGCTTCAAAGGACACTATAAAGAAGTGAAAAAGACAACACAAAGAATGGGAGAAAATCTTTGCAAATCATACATCTGTAAGTCCCTGATGGAACTTGTGTCTAGAATATAAAAATAACTTTTGCAACTCAATAATAAAAAGACAACACAACGTTAAAATGTACAAAGGAGCTGAGTGTGGTAGCTCAGGTCTGTAATCCCAGCACTTTGGGAGGCTGAGGTGGGAGGATCTCTTGAGCCCAGGAGTTCAGGACCAGCCTGGGAGGCTTTGTGAAACCCTATCTCTACTAAAAATACACACACACACACACATAAAATAGCTAGGTGTGATGGCACACACCTGTAGTCCCAGCTACTCAGGAGGCTAAGGTGAGAGAATCACCTGAGCCTGGGAAGTGGAGGCTGCAGTGAGCCTTGATGACATCCACACTCCAGCCGGGGTGATGGGAGTGAGATCCTGTTTAAAAAAAAAAATGCACAAAGGACTTGAATAGGCATTTCTCTAAAGACATGCAAATGGCCAATAAGCACATGAAAAGATGCTCAATGTCATCAGCCATCCGGGAAATGCAAATCAAAACCACAATGAGATACCCCCTGGGATAATGGCTATAATCAAAAAGATACTACAATAATAAGTATTGGCAAGGATATGAAAAAACTGGAACCCTCATGCACTGCTGATGAGAATATAAAATGATGCAGCTGCTGTGGAAAACAGTTTGGCAGTTCCTCAAAAAGTTCAACATTGAGTTATCACAAGACCCAGTAATTCCACTCCTCGGCATATACTTAAAAGAATTAAAAAGGTGTGTGGGACACAGTGGTTAACACTTGTAATCTCAATGCTTTGAGAGGCCAAAGCAGGAGGTTCACTTGAGCCCACGAGTTGGAGGCTGCCGTGAGCTATGATCGTGCCACTGCACTCCAACATAGGTGGCAGGCCAAGGAGAATTCCAGGCCCCAGGTGAATAGCAGGCCCTAGGTGGACAGCACAATCTAGGTGGACAGAAGGCCCCCAGATGGATACATAAGACCCTGGTGAACATCAGGTCCCACATGGACACTCAGGCCCTAGAAGAACACCAGGCCCCCTGAGGATATGAAAATTCAAATAAACACTAGGGCCCAAGCTGAAATAAGGTCCAAGGAGGACACTAGACCTCAAGTGACAACCAGGCACCAGGTGGCTATATGGGCCCCAGCTGAATAGCAGATACCAGTTTGACATCCAGGGCCCAGGTAAACACCAGGCCCCAGAAGGATAACAGGCACAAGGTAGACATAGGCTCCAGATGCACACCAGATCCCACGTGGATATCTAGGACGCAGGTGAACAACAGGCCCAAGGTGAAAATCCGGTCTCTAGGAAGGCATCAAGCCCCAAGCAGACACCAGGCCCTAAGAGGACACCAGGATACAAATGGACATCAGGCCTCAGGTGGACACCAGGCTCCAAGTGGACATCAGCCCCCAGGTGAGTATCAGGCCCCAGGTGAACACCCAGTCTCAAGGTAGACATCAGGCCCTAGGTAGACAGTAGCCACTGGGTGAACACTGTGCCCCAGGCGGACACCAGGTCTCAAGTAGACACCCAGTCCCCAGGTGGGCACCAGAGACCAGGCAGCCTGATGAGGCTCCAGGTGGACACCAGGCTGCAGATGGTACCAGGCTCCCAGCTGATACCCAGGCCCCAGGGGAACACCCAGGCCCCAGGTAGACAGCAGGAAGCCAGTGCACCCCAGGCACCCAGGTAGATACTAGGCCCCTGGTGAACATCAGGCCTCAGCTGGACACCCAGGCCCCAGGGAAACACCCAGGCCCCATATGTCAGGTCATTAGGTCCCATATGGACAACTAGGCCCCAGGATGTCATCAGGCCCTGGTGGACACTGAGACCCCAGGTGACTATCCAGTCCCAGGCTGACACACAGGCTTCAGGTGCACACCAGGCCCTAGGAGAACTCCAGGCCCCAGCTGAAAATCAATGCCCCAGGTGGATACCCAGGCCCTAGCTAACTACCAGGCCCTAGGATTCCATCAGGCTCCAGGTTTTCATCAGGCCCCAGGTGGATACTAAACTCTAGGTGGACTTCAGCAAATGCCCAGGTTCCAGGTCAAAACTAGGCCCCTGATGAACACCCCGACCCCAGGTAAACATGAGGCTTCAGGTGGACACGTGACTGTAACTGGACATCAGGCCCCGGATGGACACCCGACCCCATATGGATACCTAAACCTCTGGTGAACATCAAGTCTCAGGTGCACCTCTAGGTCCCAAGCAAACACCTAGGCCTCAGAAGTCCAGACATCTGGCCCCATGTGGAAATCCGGGTCCCGGGAACTCCTCAGGCACCAGGAAACACTCAGGCTTCAGTTGGATATCCGGCCCCAAGTTGACACCCAGGCCTTAGGTGGACACCAGGAGCTAAGAAAACGTCAGGCCCCAGCTGAGATCAACCCCTGGGTGGTCAGTACTGGCACATGCTAAAACATGTATGAGCCTTAAAAACATCATGCTAAGTGAAAGAAGCCAGGCACAAAAAGCCACATAGTTTGTCATTCCATTTACATGAATGTCTGGAATAGGCAGATCCACAAGAGACAGAAAGTGGGTTAGTGGTTGCCAGAAGCTGGAGACAGGGGAGAATGGTGAGTGACTGCTAATGGGTACAGAATGTTATTGGGAGGTGATGAAAATATTCTGGAATTACATAGTTTATGATGTGGCATAACATTTAAAATATGCTAACAACCACTGAATTGTACACTTTAAAAAGGTGAATCTTTTTTTTTTTTTTTTTGAGATGGATTCTCACTCTGTCGCCCAGGCTAGAGGGCAGTGGCACGATCTCGGCTCACTGCAACCTCTGCCTCCTGGGTTCGAGCAATTCTCTGCCTCAGCCTCTTGAGCAGCTGGGATTATAGGCGCCCACCACTACACCTGGCTGAGTTTTATATTTTTAGTAGAGACAGGGTTTCACCATGTTGCCCAGGCTGGTCCCAATCTCTTGACATCATGATCCAACCTCCTCGGCCTCCCAAAATGCTGGGATTACCAGCGTGAGCCACCGTGCATGGCCAAAAAGGTAAATCTTATAGCATGTAAATTACATGTCATTAAAAAAAAAAAATACACATGAGGTGGGTGTGGTGGCTCAGGCCTGTAATCCCAGTACTTTGAGAGGCCAAGGCGAGAGGATAGCTTGAGCCCAGGAGTTTGTGACAAGCCTGGTCAACAGAGCAAGACCCCATCTCTACAAAATAAAAATTAAAAAAAAAATTATCTGGGTGTGGTGGCACGCACCTGTAGTCCTGGCTACTTGGTAAGGCTGAGGCAGGAGGATCACTTGAACCCAAAATCTGAGGCTGCAGTGAGCTGTTAGTACACCACTACACTCCAGCTTAGGTGACAGAGTAAGACCCCATCTCTTAAAAAAACAAAAAAACAAAAAATAAAACCTAATAAAATAAGAACATGAAATCCAAACCAAAAAGAGATGAGAGGGGAGGTAGGCAGAGAGAGACAGAGGGAGGGAGAGACTAGGAGAGAGGAAGGGAGAGAGGCTTGGACTGAGTGTCTAAGTCTCCATTCAGACAGTCAGATCGCTGGTATGTTGTGGGGGTGCAGTTGGGGAAGTGAGGAAACTCCAGGCATCAGTGGGCCCCATTTGAGATGTACCATCCAGAGTGTGAGAATTCTAATGAGTAGGCAAAGACCGTAAGGACCATTTTCTTCCTCCCTTCCTTCCTTCCTTCTTCCCTCCCTCCCTCCCTTCTTTCCTTCTCTTTTTGTTTTTGAAATAGGGTCTCACTCTCTCGCCCAAGCTGGAGTGCAGTGACACAATCATAGCTCACTGCAGCCTCAAACTCCTTGGCTAAAGCAATCCTCCCACCTTAGCCTCCTGAGGAGCTGGGACTACAGGCATGCACCATCACACCCAATTAATTTTAAAAAATTTAATAGAGATGGGGTCTTGCCATGTTGCCCAGGCTGGTCTTGAGCTCCTGGACTCAAGTGATCCTCCCACCTCGGCCTCCCAAAGAGCCGGGATTATAGGCATGAGCCACCGTGTCCAGCCTCTTTATAAATAAAAGATCAGTGACACAGAAAATGGTTTGGTTAAAATACTTTATATTTCTTCCTAAACTTTTCTTCCAAAGTAAAATAAATATCTTTTTAGTTATAAATAAATTTGCTGGAATGTATTTCCACCTGGTGGGGCAAAGGTCCTCCCCTCCCACCCCTGCCTGCTGCCCCCGGTCCTGTTGAGGGACAGCTTTCCTCCCTCACAGGGCAGACGAGCCACATCGGGACAGTGTCTGCCGCTGCTTCCAAACTCCCTGCTCACGGACTGGGAGTGGGGCCTCTGGCCCCTGAGTGAGATGGGGCAACAGACTTCAGAATGTCGCAGCCCGAGGGAGAGTCACCTGGGGAGCCACTGGGGAGACGCTGATGTGGGCTGATGCTGGATGATGGAAAACATTGTGTTTCGTGTTTTTTATTTTGTCAGGTGTGATGACAGTATAATGGGATGATATTTTAAAATTCTTTTTTTTTTTTGAGAAGAAGTCTAGCTCTTGTCCCCCAGGCTGGAGTGCGATGGCATGATCTCGGCTCACTGCAACCTCTGCCTCCCAGGTTCAAAGGATTCTCCTGCCTCGGCCTCCCGAGTAGCTGGGATTACAGGTGCCCGCCACCATGCCCGGCTAATTTTTGTATTTTTAGTAGAGATGGGGCTTCACCATGTTAGCCAGGCTGGTCTCGAACTCCTGACCTCAGGTGATCCTCCCACCTCGGCCTCCCAAAGCGTTGGGATTACAGGCGTGAGCCACCGCACCTGGCCTAAAATTCTTATCTTTTCATGTATCTCAAAATATTTAGGGATCAAATGTGTCTGGGCCATGTGCACCCTCAAAGATGTTTTCTCCACTAACTCACTTTTTTTTTTTTTTTTTGAGACCTAGAAATCTTGCTCTGTCACCCAGGCTGGAGTGCAATGGTGTGATCTTGGCTCACTGCAACCTCTGCCTCCCGGGTTCAAGCTATTTTCCTGCTTCGGCTTCCCGACTAGCTGGAACTACAGGCAACCACCACCATGCCCGGCTATTTTTGTTGTTGTTGTTGTATTTTTAGTAGAGACAGAATTTTGCCATGTTGGCCAGGCTGGTCTCAAACTCCTAAACTCAAGTGATCCGCCCGTCTCGGCCTCCCAAAGTGCTGGGATTACAGGTGTGAGCCATCAATGCCTGGCCCGCTAACTCACTTCTAAATGATCTTGTTCTCTTTGAACAGAAATAAAGGATATTATGATCTTACCACTTTATAAATTAGAATGATGAAATTTAGAAAAACTAGAGATGATTAAGATGAAGACAGACATGAAATCGTGCCAAAAAGTGCCCATGCTGTGTCCAGCAGGTGCTGCAGCCACAGAAATGCTCAAGTTGTCAGCGAGGGTACTCACTGCTTGATCATCTAGCACTGCCAGATACTGTAAACCACCCCACACCTATCAGCAGGGCACTGGCTACATCACACAGATTGCTGTGCCATGGTTTAAGGTCACATTGCAGCAGAGCAGGAAGCATGTGGCTGGGGGTGGCATGGGGCCAGCTTTCAGGATGTATGGTCTGGGCTGAGCTGCAGTCCTTGGAGCCTGGACAGCTGCTCTGGCCCTGAGCCCTCCTCCCCTCGCTGTGGTCTCTCCCTTTCTGTCTCTCTCTGCTACATCGCCTCCCTTCCCTCTCTCTGCTCTATTCTCCTTCCCCCATCCCCTTTCCCCTCGCCCCCAGGTCAATTTTCTTAGATATCTCCAGGCCCAAGTTTGGAGGTTCCCAATTAGGGTGCAGGCTGGCCCTCAGGTGCGTGGGGGTCCACCTTGTCCAGCCATGGCTGGCCACAGTGCTACGTCACAATGTAGGGACTGAGAGTGGATGGGGTGGAGGTGGGCATTTACCACACTGTAAGGGATCAGTCAGTACAGACCAGGAGCAGGCCGCATAGTCAGTACCCGTGCAGTTCTGGAAAACCCACTCGTTTTGTGCAGAGCGTCTGCCAGCTCCTGCATCTGCCAGGGCCCTGCTGTGCCTCCTCCCCTCTCCTGCCCCCTGGGACTCCGCCTCCCTCCCCTGCTTTCTTTTCTCCTGGCGCTTGTCCCCATCCCACGCTCCACTGTGGGATATAGCAATGACTTATTTGTGTATTGAGGTCAGTAGATCTCGTCTCTATGAAGACAGGTCCCTCAGGGACAGGGCTGTCTATGCTGGTGGCCACAGCAGCCCAGCCCCTGAAGCCTGCCCCACATGGTAGACAGGCAGCTATTTGCTGAATAAATGAAGGGGTCGGGGGATCACTAATAATTTTCATTTTATTTTTCATGCTTTCCTTTTGGTTTTCAACTTTTCTATAAAGAAGACATTTTATACTAGAAAAAATATTGCTTTAAAACGTCAGTGTGCATGGAGCAACAGGAACTCTCTCATTCATTACTGGTGGGAATAGAAAGTGTTCCAGCTATTTTGGAAGACAGTTTGACAGTTTTTTACAAAACAAAACATACTTTTACTATACAATCCAGCAATCACACTCCTTGGCATTGGCCCAGATGAATTGAAAACTTAAGTCCACACAAAAACCTGCACATGGATGTTTATAGCAGCTTTATTTATAATTTTGCCAAAACTTGATAGCAACCAAGATGTTCTTCAGTGGGTGGGTGGATAAATAAACTGTGGTACATCCAGACAACAGAATATTATTCAGTGCTAAAGAGAAATGAGCTATCAAGCCATGAAAAGACTTGGAGGAAACTTAAATGCATATTACTAATTGGAAGACTCCAGTCTGAAAAGGCTACGTACTGTACAATGCCAACTATATGACATTCTGGAAACAGCAAAACCATAGAGACAGTAAAAAGATCAGTGACCCCCGGCCAGGCTCAATGGCTCACTCCTGTAATCCCAACACTTTGAGAGGCCGAGGCAGGTGGATTGCTTGAGCCCAGGAATTCGAGACCAGCCTGGACAATGTGGTAAAACCGTATCTTCTCTATTAAAAACACAAAAATTAGCCTGGCGTGGTGGGGGGGCGAGGTGCCTGTAATCCCAGCTACTCTGCAGGCTGAGGCACGAGAATTGCTTGAACCCAGGAGGTGGAGGTTGCAGTGAGCCGAGATCATGCCACTGCGCTGTAGCCTGGGCAACAGAGCGAGACTCTGTCTAGAAAAAAAAAAAATCAGTGGCTCTCATAAAAACATCAGTGGCTGCCAGGGTTTGTAGGAGGGAGGTGAACATGTGGAGCAGGGAGGGCTTTCTGGGCAGTGAAACTGCTCTGTATGATTCTATAATGGTGGACACGTCATTATGCATTTGTCCGAATTCTCACAAAGTGCAGCATCCGGAATGAACCCTAGTGTGCACTGTGGACTCTGGGGGATAGGCTGCATTGACCTAGGTTCATGGATTTAGCAAGTGCACCCCTCTGTGGAGTGCTGACGGAGGAGGCTGTGCCTGTGGGAGCGGAACATATGTCACATCTCTGTAACTTCTGCTCAGTTTTGCTGTGAACCTAAAACACCTCTAAAAGCTAAAGTCTATTAAAACATTTTAAAAAGTAGATTTCAGGCTCAGTGAGGTGGGAGAGGGCGGCGTGGGGTTCCCAGGCACAGAGGGAGCAGGCGCACCCTGCCCTCGCACCCTGGGAGAAGCTGGGCTGGCTGAACTTGGGGAGGCCTGGCCCTGGGACCTGCAGGGAGCCTCTGGAATGCGGACGTGCAGGCTGACCCTGATGGTCCTGTGAATGCCAACCAACCTGCCACTCCTGGGCTCTGTGGCACAGTCACCACAAGTGTCACCCCAGGTCAGTCACAGATGCACCCTTATCTCCAGACTAGCTGGAGACCTGGCCTGAAGCTGAGGGTTGGTGGCAGGAGAATGGCCCAGGCGAAAGTTCTAAAGTTGCTTTGGAAGGAGGGCCGGGGAGGGCCCTCTGGGACCCTGGGAGCGTGAAGACCTCCCCACTGGAGTGCAGACAGGGAGAGGGCCAGGCGTGGCAGGCACAGCCAGGGTGCGTGCAGAGGATGGCTGCCGGGGGCTCAGCATCTGCTCACCTCACGAGGTTGGCACTGCTGCCTGGACAACCCATGTAATTCCCCAGGCCTCACCATTTTGGAATGAGAGATGAGCTCAGCATCCCCTCACAAGGCTCTGGAGGGTTTAGCAAGAGGCTGCAGTGAAAGTCGCACCCGGTCCACGGCTGTCTCTGCCACCTGGGACTCTCTGCTTCCTTTGCCTGTGACTCTGCAGCCACTTGGCCCTGCCCCCAGTGCTGGGCACCCCTCTAGATGAGCAATTTGCCTTCCTCTCTGGGTACAGATGATGAAGGGGCCTCTCTTGGTGTCCTGGGTATTTCTGGCAACCAAATGGCCCCTGCCCAGGCAAGAGTCCCACTAAGAATCAGCACAGCCTGCTTGGGCTGAGTTCGTGGGTGGAGGGCATGAGCTTCCGAGAAGCCCCTGCAAGCGCCAAGCTGGGGGGCCACCAAGCCCGTTTTCCACCGTGGCTGCCTGGGTGCATGGGCAATGCCTGTGGCGTGGGGTGCTGGCCTGGCCTGTGGGGCAGTTGCACGTTTCCCTTTTAATGGAAATCTCTCTCTTGCAGCCATACATTGTGTTTGACTCGAGTGTGTTTTTCTTGGCTTTAAGAAACAGGATTAGTTGCACTCTTTATAATTTTGGGTATTAAAGGTATTTTTAACAAACGCAGTCAGTATCGTGGGAACATCCTGAAGTTCCTGGAATGTCTGTAGTCCAAAGTCAAGCCTGTTCCCACCCCCGGCCTTCCTCTTTAAAGGCTTGATGTTGTTCGATGGGATGTCTATTTTTGTTCATTTAGGTTTCAAATTGAAGCGTGACTAGCACTGGGAAATTGGCATTCCCCTGCAGTTAGCGCTTCTTCCTCCAGCCCCAGATGTGTGACGGAAGAGCAGAGGGGCAAAAAGATCGGACGGCACTGCGTGCTCTAGGCAGGGACAGCTGAGGGGCCAATGCCCTGCCCCTCCCAGCCAGAGGAGGATGCCCCCATCTGTTCACTGCACCCTCCAGTGGGAAACAAGCAAAACAAGAGGCAATGCATTTGCAGTCACTACAGTAGGAAGAGGTATTCGCTTTCTACCAGTAAGTGACAAATCACTGATAAGAGAGTGCTGGGAAGGGAAGAGCATGGTCCCTTTAAATGATACCAAGTCGGGAAGGGAAGTGCTGGGTAGAGGAGGTCGTGGTCCCTGGCTAAGGCTCCACCCCCACGGACCTAGGTGAGGACAGGCATTTTTGTTTGCCTGCCCAAATGTTGCATTTCCCAAGACCACCCTGGCCTGCCATGCCCCCGTCCTGTGCCTATAAAATCCCCTGACACTCGGCCGGGCGCGGTGGCTCACGCTTGTAATCCCAGCACTTTGGGAGGCCGAGGTGGGTCAGGAGATCGAGACCACGGTGAAACCCCGTCTCTACTAAAAATACAAAAAATTTAGCCGGGCGTGGTGGCGGGCGCCTGTAGTCCCAGCTACTCGGAGAGGCTGAGGCAGGAGAATGGCGTGAACTCGGGAGGCGGAGCTTGCAGTGAGCCGAGATTGCGCCACTGCACTCCAGCCTGGGCGACAGAGCGAGACTCCGTCTCAAAAAAAAAAAAAAAATCCCGTGACACTCTAGCAGGCAGACACACAACCGCCTGGATGTGGAGAGAAGCGAATCGGCGGAAGAAGACACAAGCGGCTGGACGTCAAGGGGAGCACACTGGCAGAAGAGCACACCGACAGAAGAGCACACCGACAGAAGAGCACACCGACAGACGCCGGCATCTCTTCTGGCTCTCCCATCTACTGAGAGCTACTTCCACTCAATAAAACCTTGCACCCATTCTCCAAGTCCAGGCGTGATCTGATTCTTCTGGTACACCAAGGCAAGAACCCAGATACAGAAAGCCCTCTGGCCTTACAACAAGGTAGAGGGTCTAATTGAGCTGGTTAACATGAGCACCCCGTAACACATGCCCACTGGGGCTTCAAAAATTGTAAACATTCACCCCTAGACACTGCTGTGGGGTCGGAGCCCCACAGCCTGCCTGTCTGTACGCTCCCCTCGAGGTCTGAGCAGTGGGGCACTGAAGAAGCGAGCTACACCCCCATCGCACGCCATGCGAGGGGGACAAAGGAACTCTTCCCATTTCATCACCACCAACAGCAGCTTGAGACGACACCCATTTGCAGCCTCACAGTTCCACGAGGCAGGAACTTGAGTGTGGCTTAGCTGGATGCTCTGCTTCTGGGTGTCTCCCAAGGCTGCAGTCAAGGTGTCTGCCAAGGCGGTGGTCTCATACAAGGCTTCGCTGGGTGGGGCTGCCCATCCAAGCTCACTCACGTGCTCTTTGGCAGGACCCAGTTTCTCTGGCTACTAGACCAAGACCCCAGCTCTCGGCCGTCTCTCGGCTGGAGGCCGACTTTGGTTCCTTGCTGCGTGAGCCTTCCATGGTGGCAGCTTCCTGCACCAAAGCCAGCAAGGGCAAGATTCTAGTCTTTTGTAATCTAATCACAGTGTGACATCCTCAATGTTGCTGCGTTCTGTTAGAAGGAAGTTACTCAAGGGGTGAACACAAGACCATGCCTTCTATGAGGCAGGATCGTGGGGCCACCTCAGACACTGTGTGCCACAGAAGCGCGTAGAAACAATCCACCCCTTGCTCATATGTGCATTCACCAGAAGGTGCTTTGGCCCCTGGTCCAGAGCAGGAGCACCAGGGTGAGGCTCTGACCCCCTGCAATCCTTTCAACTCTCCCATCCCTCTATCTCCTCCTCTTTAGAATGGGGGTGATGGAATCCACCATGTGGTTTTATAATGTTTTTAAATTAGATGTTGTATGGGTCCAGTTTTGCATTGTTATAAAGAAATACCCGAAACTGGATAATTTATAAAGAAAAGAGCTTTACTTGGCTCATGGTTCTGCAGGCTGTACAGGAAGCATAGCAGCATCTGCTTTCAAGGTGGCCTCAAGAAAACTTCCAGTCTTGGTGGAAGGTGAATGGGCAGCAGGCACAGCGCATGGTGAAAGCAGGAGCTGGGGTGGCGGGGGTGGGGGATGCCACACACTTTAAAATGACCAGATCCATAAGAACCCACTCACTATTGCCAGGACAGCACCAAGAGCATAGTGCTAAACTATTTATGAGAAAACCACCCCCATGAGCCAATCACCTCCCACCAGGCCTCACCTCCAACACTAGGGATTACATTTCAACATGAGATCTGGGGACAGCCACACATCCAAACTATATCAGATGGGATGAGAAATAATGAAGAGCTGGCCTTGGCGTTTTGCTCATAGTGGGAACCCAGAAATCCTTGAATGAATGAATGAGTTTCCTGTTGACACAATATAAGTGCTATGATACAAATGTATGTGTCCCTCCCAAAGTTCATATGCTGAAACATAACCCCAAGTTGATGCTATTAAGAGGTTGGGCCTGTGGAAGTTGATGGCCATGGGGGCAGACTGTCCTTATAAAAGAGGCTCCAGGGAGCTTGTTCAGCCCTTCTGCCACGTGAGGACGCAGCCAATAAGGCTGCTTGGAGGCAGAGAGCAAGCAAGACTCACCAGATACAAAACCTGCCAGTGTCTTGATCTTGGACTTTTCAGCCACCAGAACCATGAGCAAAAAACTTCTGTTGTTTATAAACTATCCAGTCTCAGGTATTTTGTTTTATTAGCAGCTCGACAGCCCAAGGCAGGGGCAAAGCCCCATTTGGAGACTTTGGCAGCAAGAAATACATGAGAATTCCTTCAGAATATGTGGACTCCTGGGGAAGTGAAACCCAGCTCAGCCCCCAGGGAGTGGGGAAGGTCAGGCCTCTAGCTTGGACTTGGCCCTTCGTTCTAGAGAATTAGACACTCAACAAAGCTCCATGGTGCTCACAGCTGAGGCTGGAGAAGGGACAACCCAGATGAGGAAGGAACAACACTTTTTTTTTTCTGGCTTCTATTTTATTTTATTTTATTTTATTTTGAGACACAGTCTCACTCTGTCACCCACGCTGGAGTGCAGTGGTGTGATCTTAGCTCACTATAGCCTCTCTCTGCCTCCCAGGCTCAAGCAATCCTCCTGCTTCAGCCTCCCAAGTAGCTGGGACTACAGGCCAGGGCCACCACATCTGGCTAATTTTTAAATATTCTTTATGGAGATGGGGTTTCACCATGATGCCCAGGTTGGTCTCAAACTCCTGAATTCAAGTGATCCGCCTGCCTCAGCCTCCCAAAGTGCTGTGATTAACAGGTGTGAGCCACTGCACCCGGCCTCTGTCTTCTATTTTAAAAAAGAAACTTTTATGTGGTTATAAAAGTGATGCTGGCTAGCAGGAAGACCCTAATGGAGAGGCCAGAAAGGAATGCAATCCCACTGCCCAGAGAGGCCAGCCTGGCTGTGCCAGAATCATAGAATGGGGGTACACTTCCACCTGGCACAGCCAAGCTCACTCAGACCTGCCCAGTCAGAGCTGGGGCAGAGCTGGGCAGGAGGAGGTTGGGGACACCCCCTGAGTGATTCTGACAACCTCCTGGTTGCAAACTGCCCTCCGTGCAGCATCTCCCATGGGTGAGGTCAGCCTCTCGGAGCAGTTTTCTTTGTCTGCTTTTCCCCATGTAGCATGATATCATCCACATTTTCCGGTGATGTTCTCTCCCTGTAACTCTCACACCTGTAATCCCAGCACTTTGAAAGGCTGAGGCAGGCAGATCACTTGAGGCCAGGAGTTTGAGACCAGCCTGGGCAACATTGTGAAACCCCATCTCCATAAAGAATATTTAAAAATTAGCCAGGTGTGGTAGCACCGGCCTGTAGTCCCAGCTACTTGGGGGGCTGAAGCAGGAGGGTTGCTTGAGCCTGGGATGCAGAGGCTATAGTGAGCTAAGATCACACCACTGCACTCCAGCCTGGGTGACAGAGGGAGACTGTGTCTCACATAAAATTCTCCAGGTGTTCTCCCAGCCCACAGCCCTCGTCAGGTTGGCATATGACATTGTAGGCCTTTTCTTCTGCATTTCCATAATTACATATTTATGTGGCAATATAGTTTTGGATTGTTTTTTCTTTTTATATAAATGGTATCGAACCACAAGTGGCATCCTGTGTCTTAGCAGTTTCCCACTGTGATATGTCTTGGTACTTTTTCCATGACTGGACATGTCACTGACACATTCTTTTCATTGCTTCATGGTTTCAAGGTTCCAAGGTTCCAAGATTCCATAGTTCCAGGGTTAGATGCTTCCATGGTTCGCTGGTTCCAAGGCCCAAGGTTACGTGGTTCAAAGATTCCAAGGTACTATGGTTCCATGCTTCCAGGGTGCGATGGTTCTGAGGTTCCAAGGATTAATAGTTCCATGTTTCCAAAGTTCCTTGGCTCAAAGGTTCAATGTTACCATTGTTCCAAGCTTCCATGTTTCCAAGATTCAGTGGTTCCGAGGTTCTATGATTCCATGATTCCAAAGATCAGTGATTTCACTGATGTGCAATTTTTCCAAGGTTCCAGGGTTCAATGGTTCCATCTTTCCAAGGTTCCAAGATTCCATTACCAAGGTTCAGTGTTACCATTGTTCCAAAGTTCCGTGGTTTAATGGTTCCAAGATTCAATGGTTTCAAGATTACAGAGTTCTAAAATTCAGTGGATCTGTGGTTCCAAGGTTACAAGTTTCCAAGATTCAATGGTGAATGTTTCCAAGGTTACAGGGTTTCAAGTTTACAGGGTTCTAAGGTTCTGTGGTTCTATGATTATAAAGTTACATGGTTCCCTTGCTCCAAGATTACTTGTTTCCAAGGTTCCAAGCTTTCTTGATTCCATGGCTCCAAGGTTTCATGCTTCTATACTTCCATATTGCAGTTGTTCCAAGGTTCCATGGTACCAAGGTTTCATGTTTCCTGGTTTCAAGGTTCAGTGGTTCTGTGGTTTAAAGATTCCATGGTTCCACGGTTGCAAGGTTTCATGGTCCCACGGTCCAAGGTTCCAAGGCTCCAAGTTTCCAAGGTGCCATGGTTTCAGGGTTCATGGTATCAAGGTTTAGTGGTTCCTTGGTTCCCAGGTTCCCTGGTTTGTTGCTTCCAAGTTATCAACATTTCATTTTTCATTTGCCTCTACCTATTTGTAGACACTCAGATTACATCCAGAGATTTTACTCTTATGAACAACGCCACCACTATCAGCCTTGCTTTTTTTTTCCTTGTGCACATTTAGGAGTGTTCCTGAAGGGAAAAAATCAGGAGCAGAATTGCTGGATCCCAGGAAGTAATATGTGAAATTTAATCAATAGAGCCATATTGCCCTCTAATGCATCTGTATCAGTTGCAGTCTTCCAGCAGTGTATCCGAGTACCATTTGCTCGTCATCCTTGCTATGACACAATATTATCAAACTTTCATAATCTTTTTTTTTTTTTGAGACAGAATCTTGCTGTGTAGACAGGCTGGGATACAATGGTGCAATCTTGGCTCACTGCAACCTCTGCTTCTGGATTCAAGCAATTCTCCTGCCTCAGCCTCCTGAGTAGCTGGGATTACAGGCACATGCCACCAGGCCCGGGTAATTTTTGTATTTTTAATTGAGATAGGGTTTAGTCATTTTCGTCAGGCTGGTCTCGAACTCCTGGCCTCAAGTGATCCACCGACCTCAGCCTCCCGAACTTCTGGGATTACAGACATGAGCCACTGTCCCCAGACAATCTTTGATAATCTGACGGATGAAAAAGAATATCTCATTTTAATTTTCGTTTCACTTGAGTTTGAACTCTTTTGCAATATGCTTATTGACCACTTGTGTTTCATTGTTATCTGTGAATTGTCTGTTTTTATTATGTAGGTGGTCTTCTTGTTGCTATGTAAAGATTCTTTTTCTTCTTTTTTCTTTTTTGAGACAGAGTCTTGCTCTGTCGCCTAGGCTTGAGTACAGTAGCATGATCTCAGCTCACTGCAGCCTCTGCCTCTTGGGTTTCAGCGATTCTCCTGCCTCAGTCTCCCGAGTAGCTGGGATTACAGGTGCCTGCCACCATGCCCGACTAATTTTTGTATTTTTAGTAGAGACAGGGTTTCACCATGTTGGCCAGGCTGGTCTCAAACTCCTGACCTCAAGCAATCCGTCTGCCTCGGCCTCCCAAAGTGCTGGGATTATAGGCATAAGCCACCATGCCCAGCCATAAAGATTCTTTATGTGTTCTACTACCAATTCTTTGCCTTTGTTATACATGTTTCAAACATTTTCTCCCAGTCCATCGTTTCTCTTTTAGCTCTGTTTTTAGTGAGTTTTATATATTGCCTGATGTATCAGTATTTTCTCTCTGGGTTCAGAAACTTATGTATTGTATTCTCTACTTCACCAACAAAGTTTCCTATTTTTTTCTTTTCTTTTTTTTTTTTTGGATGGAGTCTCACTCTGTCACCCAGGCTGGAATGCAGTGGCACAATCTCGGCTCACTGCAACCTCCACCTCCCGAGTTCAAGAGATTCTTCTGCCTCAGCCTCCCGAGTAGCTGGGATTACAGGTATGAGCCACCACACCTAGCTAATTTTTGTATTTTTAGTAGAGACGAGGTTTCACCATATTGGCCAGGCTGGTCTCGAACTCCTGACCTCAAGTGATCTGCCCGCATCAGCCTCCCAAAGTACTCGGATTACAGGCGTCAGCCACCGTGCCTGGCCTACTTTTTTCTTTTGTATCTCATCAGTATTGATGTCCACCAGCCAAAGACCATCTGTAGTCAACAAAGTTAAGTTTATTGCTTTGTTGCAAGTGAGCCTGCACATCTAAAGGAGTGGGTCTGGGGACTAGAGTTAGTCATAGGATGTCCTGTCAGGGTTTGGACAGAGTTTGTTAACTGAGGGGCTTACTGGAACAACGACGAGTGGTCTTGTCTTTATGGGTTCGTTTTGTTTTGTTTTAGAGACAGGGTCTCACTCTGTTACCCAGGCTGGAGTGTAGTGATGTGATCATAGCTCACTGCAGCCTCGAAATCCTGGGCTCAAGCAATCCTCCCACTTCATCATCCCTAGTAGCTGGGACTTCAGCTACTGTAGAGGCGGGGTCTCACTACGTTGACCAGGCTGGCCTCAAACTCCTGGCCTCAAGGGATCCTCTCACCTCGGCCTCTCAAAGTTCTGGGATTACAAGCATGAGCCACCATGCCCGGCCTGGGCATGTGTGTTCATGGGCCAATTTGTCCATGGCTTATTTTAGGACACATGGATCTGAATGAACTGGTGTTAAATAATGATGGCCACCATGGCTTGATCTGGCACAGTTGACGTGTTTTGTGAGTCAGGGTATGTTTCGCAAGCTGTGGCTTCTGTTTTAATCCTCAGTTTCCCCAAACAGACTGGATGCAGCAGGACCCATTTACACCTGAGCTGTGGCTTTCCCGGTCATTTTCCTGGCCAGCTTTGGCTGAAGGACCAGCTGTTCTCTTCTGAGCGTGCCATCATCGATTTTTGTGCCAAGTCAAATGGTAGCCTTTCTGATGCCTGCAACATCCAGCCCCCTTGTTCTTTCTGTTGGATCATCTGGCGAGACATCAGCTTTGTGGCAGCATCCCAAAACGTGGATATGCACTTGGCTACCGCAACACAGATAAATACTAAGACAAGAGTTTTTATTCACAAGTGAAACATATCTCCTACGTTCTGTGTTCTCTTGGGAGCTTTCTCAGATGACCAAGTGGCTTCTTCCCTTTGATCTGGATGAGATTTGTTCAACTTTGCCAGAGTTTGAAGAATTAGTTCTATATCTGGTGATTGTCAAGAGTTAGGGTCTTGGAAGCACCAACAACGGGGGTGTCCACTAGCAATGGAGTCCCTGAATCCGCAGAAAGGGAAAACAGCCAGGAAAATAAAAACCAGGGACATGCCTCATGCAGAGAAGCCCCAGCAGTGGGCAGAAGCATTCTACTCCGCTGATCTCTGCTCGTGGACCACTCGGTCCTGGGAACCCTGACCCGCACGAGGTCCATGGTGGTGGCATTGGCACTGCCCCTAATTGAATTCCCTGTAGTACCAGTAGCCACCAGAGCCTGGGACGTCCTTGACTGAGGTTCTTTAGATGTTTCATCCACACGGCTCAGTTCCCGAGCTTTGTGGATAGCAGGAGCCTTGGGGAGAATGTAAGTAAATGTTCTGCAAATGTCAGTTCGGCCCATCAGGTCTAGAGTGTAGTCTAACTTTGATGCTGCTTTGCTCATTTTCTGTCTGGATGATCTGTCCATTAATAAGAGTGGTATGTTGAAGTCCCCTACAAAACTCTAGTAGGTAGTAAGAATAAGTGGTTTTTTTCTGGATTTAAGAAAGACAAAGTCAAAGAGTTGTCAGAAAACTTAATATATGAATAAGGCTAGAAATGGTTACAAATTATACATACAGATAAATATATAGAGAGAAATAGATATAAATATATAACAAAAAATTTATATATATATATATATATATACATATATTTTCCAAGACAGGGTCTCACTCCCATTGCCCAGGCTGGAGTACAGTGGTGCAATCTCAGCTCACTGCAGCCTCAACTTGCTGAGCTCAAGTAATCCTCCCACCTTGGCTTCCCAAGTAGCTGGGACTACAGGCACGAGCCATCATGCCCAGCTAATTTTTTGTATTTGTAGTACAGGCAGGGTTTCACCAATTTGCCCAGGCTGGTCTCGAACCCCTGGGCTCAAGTGATCTGCCTGCCTTGGCCTCCCAAAGTGCTGGAATTACAGGTATGACGACTTCATTTTCTTTGCAGTCATTTTAGGACAAGTTAAGGGTGGAGCCAGAATAAACCCAGCTGTATTAAACCCTGAAATTCCAATCCTTTCTTCTAATAGCTTTAACACAATGTTTTTACTTTTAGAAATGAGGTCTCACTCTATCACCCAGGCTGGAGTGCAGTGGCATGATATAGCTCACTGCAGCCTTGAACTCCTGGGCTTAAGCAATCCTCATGCCTCAGCCTCCTGACTAGCTGAGTAGGCACAGGCCACCAAGTCTTAGTTTTAATTTTGTGCTGTGTAAGTAGAGCTCCTTAATCAGACTGCAATGTATTTTTCTGTGGGATATATGACCCAAACCTTTGTTTCTTCCAAATGGATAGCCAGCTGTTGCAATTTTATAGACTAGTGTGACCATTTTTCTGTTCATAAGAACACTTTAGAGAATGTCAAGCACATGTATCTTTCTGTACACTTAGGCTCATTTTCTGGAGTTAAATTTCCTGAACTGGAATTACTGGGTCAAAGGTATGAGCCTTTTGAGGTTGCTGGTGCGTGTTACCAACTGTTTTCCAAAAAGGTTGCACCCACAGGCAGAAGTGTCCATCCTTGGACATTCTAATTGTAAAAGACATGCTTTTCTAGTGTGGATAAGCAAAGTAGCTTAACATTGCTTCAATTTACACATTTTTTTATTTTTATTTTTTATTTTTGAGATGAAGTCTTGCTCTGTCGCCCAGGCTGGAATGCAGTGGCGCTATCTTGGCTCACTGCAACCTCTGCATCCCAGGCTCAAGCGATTCTCCTGCTTCAGCCTCCTGAGTAGCTGGGATTACAGGTGCCCACCACCACACCCGGCTAATTTTTGCAGTTTTTAGTACAGACGGGGTTTCACCATGTTGGGCAGGCTGGTCTCAAACTCCTACCTCAAGTGATCCGCCCACCTCTGCCCCCCAAAGTGCTGGGAATACAGGCCTAAGCCACCATGCCAGGCCCAATGTACACATCTTTAAAAATTAGTGAGAGGCCACTTCATACCTATTGGGGGTGCTACTATATTTTAAAACAAAAACAGAAAACAAGCGGGGCACGGTGGCTCACGCCTGTAATCCCAGCACTTTGGGAGGCTGAGGCAGGCAGATCACTTGAGGTCAGGAGTTCAAGACCAGCCTGGCCAACATGGTGAAAGCCTGTCTTTACTAAAAATACAAAAATTAGTCGGGCACGGTGGCGGGCACCTGTAATCCCAGCTACTCGGGAGGCTGAGGCAGGAGAATCGCTTGAACCCAGGAGGCGGAGGTTGCAGTGAGCCGAGATCACACCACTGCATTCTAGCCTGGACAACAGAGCTAAATTGTCTCAAAAAACAAAACAAAACAAAAAAACAAACAGAAAACAAAAGTGTTGGTGAGGATGTGGAGCAATTGGAACCCTTGTGCACTGCTGGTAGAAATGCAAATAATGGAGCCACTATGGGTCCCTCAAAAAATTAACTATAGAATTAGCGTTTGATCCAGCAACCCACTTCTGGGTATATACAGAAAAGAATTGAAAGCTAGGACTTGAACAGATACTCGTGCACCTGTTACTACAACAGCCATGAGATGGAAGCAATGTTATTCATAACCCAAATGTCCATTGATAGATGAATGATTAAACAAAATGTAATATAAACTTACAATGGAGTACTATTCAGCCTTTAAAAAGGAAGGAAATCCTGATAGATGCCACAACATGAATGGACCTCAAGGACATGATGGTCAGTGAAATAAGCCAGTCGCGGAAGGACAGATTCTGCATGATTCCACTTACATGAGATTCCTACAGTAGTCAAAATCATAGAGACAGAAAGTAGGATAGTGGCTGCCAGGTGCTGGAAGAGGGGACAGTGGGGAGCAGTTGTTTTATACGGACAGAATTTCAGTTTGGGAAGATGAAAAGTCCTAGAGATGGATGGTGGTGATGGTTGCACAACAATGCGAATGTGCTTAAGCCCATCAAATCACACACTTAAAAATGGTTAAGATGGGCCAGGCGTGGTGGCTCACGCCTGTAATCCCAGCACTATGGGAGGCTGAGGCAGGCAGATCACAAGGTCAGGAGATTGAGACCACCCTGGCTAACACAGTGAAACCCCGTCTCTACTAAAAAAAAAAAAAAAAAAAAAATTAGCTGGGCATGGTGGCGGGCACCTGTAGTCCCAGCTACTTGGGAGGCTGAGGCAGGAGAATGACTTGAATCTGGGAGGCGGAGCTTGCAGTGAGCCGAGATGCACCACTGCACTCCAGCCTGGGCGACAGAGCGAGACTCCGTCTCAAAAAAAAAAAAAAAAATGGTTAAGATGGACAGTCTTTGTGTGTGTGTGTGTGTGTGTGTGTGTATAGGCCGGGCATGGTGGCTCATGCCTGTAATCCTAGCACTTTAGGAGGCTGAGGTGGGTGGACTGCCTGAGCTCAGGAGTTTGAAACAAGCCTGGCCAATATGGAGAAACCCCAACTCTACTAAAAATACAAAAAATTAGCTGGGCGTGGTGGTATGTGCCTGTGATCCCAGCTACTCGGAAAGCTGAGGCACGATTATCACTTGAACCTGGGAGGTGGAGGTTGCAGTGAGCAGAAATCGTGCCACTGAACTCCAGTCTGGGAGACAGAGCAAGACTCTGTCTCAAAAAAAAAAAAAAAAAAAAAAAAAATATATATATATATATATATATAGAGAGAGAGAGAGAGAGAGAGAGAGACTCACCCTGATCACAGCTCAGTGCAGCCTCGACCTGCTGGGCTGGAGCAATCCTCCCACCTCAGCCTCCTGACCATCTGGGACTACAGCTGTGGGCCACCATGACTGGCTAATTTTTAATTATTATTCTTATTTTTTGAGACGAGATCTCCCTATGTTGCTCAGGCTGGTCTTGGACTCCTGGTCTCAAGTGGTCCTCCTGCCTCGGCCTTCCAAAGTGCGGCGATTATAGGCATGAGCCACTGCACTCGGCCTGTCATGTATATTTTATCACAATAAAAAAATCTGTGAAAGGACCGTTTCTTCCAATGTTGATTAGCCAATCCTATTTTTGTGTGTGTGAGTTTTCTCTTTATTTTCTGAGCCCACTTATGTCTGAGCTCTGAGTCCCAGGAGGCCAGTGGAGGAGGGAAGAGGAGGACTCAGCCTGAGGGTGACGTGAGACTTGAAGAGGCTCCTGGCGGCATGGGGGCGGGGACAGCCCAGGGGAGGCAGTTCCGCAGGCCTGGCAGTATGAACCCCAGGCTGAGGCAGGTGCTAAAGAAGAGGCCATATCCTCGAGGCCCTGACCCTGGAAGGCATTCGCAGAACACCCAGTGCCTGGTGACATTTGGGGTCCTGAGCCCAGCCAGCCTCCGAGGATCAGCCCTGCCTGTTATGCACGGAATGTTTGCATCCCTCTAACATTCATTGTTGAAATTCTAACCCCCTAGAAAGTGGGGTCCTTGGGAGGTGAAGAGATCGTGAGGGTGGAGTCCTCATGAATAGGATTAGTCCCCTCATCAGAGGGGCCCGGAGAGCTCTCTGCCCTCTGCCACGAGAGGATTAAACACAAAGTCAAAAATCCGCAGCTGGAAGCGGCTCCCACCAGAACCCAACAAAGCTGCATCTTGGTCTCAGATTTCCAGCCCGCAGAACTGTGAAGAATACATTTCTGTGTTTAAGCCACTCAGTTTACAGTATTTTTTAATAGCAGTCCGATCTAACTAAGCCACCATCCCTGGCTGGGTCCCAGCTAGACAGAAAGCCTGTCAGGGCACTCTTGGGTTTAACTCCCCAAGCTCAGAGAGCGTGTTGGGGCCAGTTGGTGTCCCACACCTGAGCCACTTATCTGCAGGACAGGGTGATGGGGGCTCCCCCGTGTGTTGTGACCTCTGGGGGAGGTTTTCTAGAAAGTGCATACACTTGCTCTGTACGCATCTCCACCCTGATCGAGGGTGCTCCCATCTCTGCCCCAAGCACCTGCTCCAGAGGACGCCTGGTCCCACCTCCCAGGGACAAGAACCCCTGACCAGGCCCTAGCCCGGTTCTGATCGGGCTCGGCCACCAGGGGGGCGGTGTGGGATGTAGGAGGCTGCCGTCCCTGGAGCCTCCCAGTTCCAGACCAGGACCCCACCCCAATGGGCGGGCATCTCCAAGGCCCTGGTGGATTCTGTAAGCTCGGACCTATTAATAGAAGTGGTTCTCTATTGTCCCAGTTGCCTAAAATGCTGGGGACCTCTCAGGTGTCTGCTGATGGAAAGGCCAGAGCCAGCCAAGGCAATTCCCAGGCCCACTGCTCAGCCTTGCAGAACTGACTGCGCAAGGGTCACCCAGGGGAAATGGTTTCTAAAAATACAGGGACTTCCACTTCCAGGAAAATTGAGTAGAAGTACTTTTCCCTGTTCCTCCCGCTATGTACGTACGGCTAAAAGCCTGGACACCACACAGAAAGCAAACACAAGCGGATTCTGAAAGGTGAAGAGAAGAGCAGAGATCCGTCAGGGACCTCAGGACCAAAAGATGATGGGGCGGGCAGCTTCCTGTGGTTTCTTTTGGCCTCATATATCACTCCTGGAGCTGAAGAAGCCAGCAACCTGGAAACGCCAACAGACACAGACAAAAATTGCTCCAATGAAAGCTGCTGTGTCTAGCCAAAGGACCAGGAGGGAGCAGCCTTGCAAGGTCAAAACGTTTGGACAATAACCTGTCTACTCCAGCCATCAGCACCGAAACACCCTCGGCCACTCCAGCAAAGGCTGAGCGGAAGCCTAGGCTCCCCACTTTGGGAAGCCGTGGCAAGGAAACCCAACATCTCCCGCTGTGGTTTCAGAGAGGCCAAGGAGGGAGCCGAGACAGCCGCACCCACCCCTGACCCATACCCCATTGTGGAATAGCCTGAGCTTCCACCCCATCTGCCAGTAATGCCGCCCTCTCCCCCTCCCTGCTGGGGGTGGGGGTTGGTGTCAGAGGAGGCAAAGTGAGGAACCTGGCTCTTCACTACTACCCAGCGGTAATGAGGCCACCCCAATGGGCTGTCAGCAGAAACCACATGGGGAGCCAGACCCTGCCCAGAGTAAAGAGAAAAAGAGCTCTCTCGGGTATAAATGGAGATTGAGTGGGGAACCTGGACTTTATTCCACCCTGCAGTAACAAGGGGCCAGAGCAACGTCAAAAAAACAACAGCACAACACCACAATGTTTACAAAAGCAGTAATAGAAGACTTTGGGGCCAGGCATGGTGGCTCACGTCTGTAATCCTAGCACTTTGGGAGGCCAAGGCAGCTGGATCACTTGAGGCCAGGAGTTTGAGGCCAGCCTGGCCAATATGGTGAAACCCTGTCTCTACTAAAGCTCTAAAAATTAGCTGGGCATGGTGGCGCACGTCTGTAATCCCAGCTACTCAGGAGGCTGAGGCAGGAGAATCGCTTGAACCTGGGAGGCGGAGGTTGCAGTGAGTCAAGGTTGTGCCACTGCACTCCAGCCTGGATGACAGAGCAAGACTCTGTCTCAAGAAAAAAAAATAGAGAAGACTTTGGGAACTGATGGGTGTGTTTATTATCTTGATTGTGGTGATGGTTTCATGGGTCTGTATAGACATATGTCAGGACTCATCAAACTGCCTATTTTAAATATGTAGTTTCTTTTTTTTTTTTTTTTTTTTGAGACAGAGTCTTGCTCTGTTGCCCAGGCTGGAGAATATGTAGTTTCTTGGGTATCAATTATACCTCGATAAAACTGTTTGAAAAACAGAAAATTTAAATCAGATCCAGAGTCTCATAGCACAAAAAATGTCCAGGTTTCAATAGAAAACTGCTCATTACTAGGAAGGTGGTTCTCAGTATGATGCAATGGACTGAAACTGTTGAATGCAACTAAGTGAAAAGGGACAATCAGTAGATGCCAACAGTAGGTGGCAAAGATGTTAGAATTAGCTCACAAAGATTGTAAAGCAGCCATCATAAAGATGCTTCAGCAAACAACTAAGAACGTGCTTGAAACAAATGAAAAAATAGCCTCAGCAAAGAAAGAGAGAGAATATCTTAGGAAAGAAATTGAAGATATAAAGAAATTGGAATGGAAATTTTAGAAGTGAAAAATACAATAACTGAAGTATAAACTCAGTGGATGGGCTCAAGAACTGGACGAAGGGGACAGAGGAAAGAACACTGAACTGGAAGACAGAACAATAGAAAGTACCCAGTCTGAACAACAGAGAAAATAGACTGAAAAAGAAAAAAAGAACAGAGTCTCAGGTATATGTGGGACTGCAACAAAAGACCTAACATTTGTGTCATTAGTGGTTAAGAAGGAGAGGAGAAAGCGTGCAAGGCTGATAAAGTACTCAACAACGGCTAAAACTCCCCAAATTTGACAAGAGACACAAACCTACAGATTCAGAATGAATCCCAAATAAGGAAAACCCAAAGCAATCCATGCCAAGGCGCATCACAATGAAATTTCTAAAAACTAAGGACAAAGCAAAAATCTTGAAAATAGCCAGAGAAAGCAATACCAATACCAATACCAATACTCTATAGGGAAAAAGCATTTGCATTACTGCAGATTTCCCTTCGGGGGTGATGGAGGCTGGAATGAAGCGGCACGATATTTTGCAAGTGCTGAAGGAAAGGAACCATCAGCCCAGAATCTTATATGCAGTGAAGATATCCTTCAGAAATGAAAGGGAAATCAAGACATTCGCAAATGAAGGAAAACTAAGAGAATTTGTTGCCAAAGACTTACCCAAAAACACTGTCTGAAGGAAGTTATCTAAATGGGAAGGAAATAATTAAATAAGAAAGGAAGGAAGAAAACCTAATAAGTAAAAATGTGAGTAAATACAATAGGCTTTTCTTCTCCTCTTGAATTTTGTAAGTTATGTCTCATGGCTGAAGCAAAATTTATTGCACTGCCTAATGTGATTCTAAGTGTATGTATAGGAAAGATTTAAGACAATTACATTATAAATGGGGCAGGATAATGGGATACAAAGAGAGGTAAGTTTCCTACCCTTCACTCAAACTGAAAAAATGACACCATCAGTAGATTGTGATAAGTTGTATATAATGTAGAACATCCACTAAAAGGCTGTACAAGGAGCTACACTCAAAAACACGATGGAGGGCCAGGCACAGTGGTTCACACCTATAATCTCAGCACTTTGGGAGGCTGAGGCAGAAGGATTGCTTGAGGACAGGAGTTCGAGACCAGCCTGGGCAACATAGCGAGACCCTGACTCCACAAAACATTAAAAAATTAGCCGGGCATGGAGGCACATGGCTGTGGTCCTAGCTACCCAGAAGGCTGAGGCAGGAGGATTACTTAAGCCCAGGAGTTTAAGGTTATGGTGAGCCATGTCACTCCAGCCTGGGGAACAAAGTAAGACTCTGTCTCCAAAAAAAAAAAAAAAACCAAGCAAACAAAAAACAAAAACAACCCACACTATTGATTAATCAAAATGGAATTCTAAAAAATGTTTAATTGATAAGAAGTCAGGACAAAGGAAACAGAAACAAAAAACAGAGAGCAAACAGAAAACAGATCAGAATAAAATGGTACAATTGCCAGGCACTGTGGCTCAAGCCTGTAATCCCAGCACTTTGGGAGGCTGAGGTGGGCGGATCATGAGGTCAGGAGATCGAGACCATCCTGGCTAAGACGGTGAAACCCCGTTTCTATTAAAAATACAAAAAAATTAGCTGGGTGTGGTGGCGGGCGCCTGTTGTCGCAGCTACGTGGGAGGCTGAGGCAGGAGAATGGCGTGAACTCAGGAGGCGGAGCTTGCAGTGAGCCGAGATCACGCCACTGCACTCCAGCCTGGGCGACAGAACAAGACTCTGTCTCAAAAAATAATAATAAATAAATAAAATGACACAATTATACCCTAACATATCAATAATCACATTGAATGTAAATGTCTTAACTCACCAATTAAAAGAGATTGGTAAGATGGATTTTAAAACATGCATCAACTATATACTATCTACAAGAAATTCACTTCAAGATGTTTCACACAGATATTAATCAAAGGAAAGCAGGAGTGGCTATATTAGTGTCAAATGAGGCAGACTTCAGGGCAAAGAAAATTACCAGGGATAAGACTGACATGCAATAATAAAAGGGTCAATGCAACAAGAATGCATAGTAGTCCTAAACATTTATGTAACAAACAACAGAACTGCAAAATATATACAACAAAACGGGATGGAACTGAAAGGAGAAATAGACAAATTCACAATTGTGGTTGGATACATCAACACTCCTCTCTCAACAATTGATAGATCAACTAGACAGAAAATCAGCAAGAAAATAGAAGCACGCAATGACATCATCAACCAACAGGATCTAATTGACATTTATTGAACACTTTATTCCAACAGCAGATTATACTTTCTTTCCAAGTGCCCACGAAACATATACCAATATAGACCATATTCTGGGGCACAAAACAAACCTTAACAATTTTCTAAAGATTGAAATCACATGGTGTGGGTTCTCCAAACACAATGAATTCAAACTACAAATCAGCAGAAAGATACTAGAAAGACCTCCAAATACTTGAAAACTAAACAACTCATTTATAAGTAATCCATGGGAAAAAGGAGTTTCAAGAGATATTTTTAAAAATACATTGAGCTGAATGAAAATGGAATACAAATGTCAAAACACAGAAAAAGCATTGTGGATAGGGAAAATTTATAACATTAAACACACATATTAGAAAAGAGGAAAAGTCTCAAATTGATAAGCTCAAAAACCTCAAGAAACTAGGAAAAGAAGAGCAAAATAAACCCAAGGCAAGCAGAAGGATGAAAATAATAAAAGAGCAAAAATTAATAAAATCCTTATTAAAATAATAGAGAAAATCATCAAAGAAAGAGCTGATTGTCTTTTTTGGGGGGGAGGGGGATGGAGTCTTGCTCTGTTGCCCAGGCTGGAGTGTAGTGGTGCAATCTCAGCTCACCGCAAACTCCATCTCCCAGGTTCAAGCGAGTCTCCTGCCTCAGCCTCCCGAGGAGCTGGGACCACAGGCACGCACCACCATGCCCGGCTAACTTTTGTATTTCAGTAGAGATGAGGTTTCACCATATTGGCCAGGCTGGTCTCGAACTCCTGACCTCGTGATCCTCCTGCCTCAACCTCCCAAAGTGCTGGGATTACAGCTATGAGCCACGGCGCCCGGCCAAAAGCTGATTTCTTTGAAAGGTCAATAAAACTGACAAAACTCTATCAATACTGACCAAAGGAAAAAAAAAAAAGACATAGATTACCAATATCAGGAATGATAACTCTACTCTATACATATAAATTTGACAACTTGGATGAAATGAACCAATTTCTTGAAAAATACAAATTACCACAACTTACCCAATATGAAAAAGATAATTTGAATAGGGAATTTAATTAATAATTTTAGAACTCCTAAAAAAGAAATCTCCAGACTCCTGTGGTTTAAATAGATAATTCTATCAAATCTTTAAAGAAAAATTTATCACTACTGTTCCAGAAAATAGGTGAGGAAAGAAGACTTTCCAATTTGTTTTATGCAGCTAGAATTATAGTGATACCAAAACCAGACAAAGACAGTATAAGAAAATCTCAGACAAATATCCCTCATGAATATAGACCAAGAAAATATTTAATAAAATATTAGCAAATAGAATTCAGCACTACATACAAATAATTGTACACCATTACCAAGTGGAGTTTACTCCTGGAATGGATGACTGGTTAAACATTCAAAAAGCAGACAATATAATCCACTGAATTCACAGGCTAACAAAGAAAAATCATATCAATTGATGCACAAAAAGCATTTGACAAAAATCGGCTGGGTGTAGTGGCTCACGCCTGTAATTTCAGCACTTTGGGAGGCTGAGGAGGGCGGATCACAAGGTCAGGAGATCAAGACCATCCTGGCTAACATGGTGAAACCCCATCTCTACTAAAAATACAAAAAATTAGCCAGGCGTGGTGGCGGGTGCCTGTAGTCCCAGCTACTCGGGAGGCTGAGGCAGAAGAATGGTGTGAACCCAAGAGAGGGAGCTTGCAGTGAGCCGAGATCGTGCCACTGCACTCCAGCCTGGGCGACGGAGCAAGACTCCATCTCAAAAAAAAAAAAAGCATTTGACAAAATTCAACACTCATTCATAATAGAAATTCTAAAACTAGGAATAAAGGGGGAACTTTGTCAACTTTGTAAAGGGCATCTATCAAATACCTATACCTAATGTGATACTCTTTTTTTTTTTTGAGATGGAGTCTCACTCTGTCACCCAGGCTGGATGGAGTGCAGTGGCGTGATATCAGCTCACTGCAAGCTCCACCTCCCGGGTTCACGCCATTCTCCTGCCTCAGCCTCCCAAGTAGCTGGGACTACGGGTGCCTGCCACTACGCCTGGCTAATGTTTTGTATTTTTAGTAGAGATGCGGTTTCACCATGTTAGCCAGGATGGTCTTGATCTCCTGACCTTGTGATCCACCCGCCTCGGCCCCCCAAAGTGCTGGGATTACAGGCTTGAGCCACCGCGCCCAGCCAGCTAATGTGATATTTGATGGTGAAAACTAAGTTCTTTCCATCTAAGATCCAGACAAAGAGAAGATGCCTGCTCTCACCACTCTTTTTTTTTTTTTTTTTTTTTTTGAGACAGAGTCTGGCTCTGTCACCCAGGCTGGAGTGCAGTGGCGCAATCTCGGCTCACTGCAAGCTGTGCCTCCCGGGTTCGTGCCATTCTCCTGCCTCAGCCTCTCCGAGTAGCTGGGACTATAGGCGCCTGCCACCACGCCTGGCTAATTATTTTTTGTATTTTTAGTAGAGACGGGATTTCACCGTGGTCTCAATCTCCTGATCTCGTGATCCGCCCGCCTCGGCCTCCCAAAGTGCTGGGATTACAAGCGTGAGCCACCGCGCCCGGCCCTGCTCTCACCACTCTTAACTCAGCACAGAGCTGGGAGTTCTAGCCAGTACAATAAGGCAAGAAAAGGAAATAAAAGGCACACAGACAGGAAAGGAAGAAACAAAACTGCCCTCATTTGCAGATAACATGATTGTCTCTGCATAGAAAATTCCAAGGAATCTACCCTCAAAAAAGCCCTCCTAGAGCTAATATAAGTGAGTTTAACAAGGTCGCAAGACATAAGATAAACGATCAAAAGTCAATTGTATTTCTACATGCTAGCAACAAACACATGGGCACTGACGTTAAAAATACAATACCATTTAAAATCCCTCAAAAAATGAAACACTTAGGTATAAATCTAACATATATAGAACATAGGTATGTGGTGTGCACTGGTAGCCTCAGCTACTCAGCAGGCTGAGAGGGGAGGATCACTTGAGCACAGGTGTTCAAGGCAGCAGTGAGCTATGATCTATGCCACTGGACTCCAGCCTGGGTCACAAAGTGAGACCTCATCTCTAAAAAGATTTAAAAAATTAAATTAAGTTTAAAAATACAGAATTTGAACACTGAAAACTATACAATACTGATAGAAAAAAAAAGAAATGAAGTTTTTATTGATCCCTGCAACAACTTGGATAAATCTTCAAAGAATTATGCTAAGTGGAAAAAGCCAGGCCTGAAGGATGATATACTATATGATTCCATGTCCACTTACATAACACTGTTGAAATCAACATTCTAGAAATGGAAGACACATCAGCCGTTGCTGGAGGTTAGGAAAGAGCTTCGGTGGGAGGGAGGTGCGTGTGGCCATAAAAGGGCAGCAGGAGGGAACCTCTGGTGACAGAAATATCCCGTATCTTGACCGCACCAGTGTCAGCATCCAGGCTATGATGTCCTACTGTTTGCAAGATGGTACCATTGGGTACAAGGGACCTCTCTGCATTATTTCTTACAACTGCCTGTGAATCTTCAATGATCTCCACAGAAAAAAATTCAATTAAAAAATATTTTAAAGCACATAACAGGCAGTCATATGTAATCTGGGTCACGTAGAACAAGTCTGGATCATGAAGTCTGTGAGGCTGGTGTTCACTTGACTGAGAGTGTGTCTAGTTTTAAACCAGTATCTGCATTTTTTTTTTTTTTTTTTTTTTTTTTTTTGAGAAGGAGTCTCACTCTTTCACCGAGGCTGGAGTGCAGTGGCGCGATCTCAGGTCACTGCAGGCTCCGCCCTCCAGGGTTCACACCATTCTCCTGCCTCAGCCTCCCACGTAGCTGGGACTACAGGCGCCTGCCACCTCGCCGGGCTAATTTTTTGTATTTTTAGTAGAGACGGGGTTTCACCGTGTTAGCCAGGATGGTCTCGATCTCCTGACCTCGTGATCCCCCCGCCTCGGCCTCCCAAAGTGCTGGGATTACAGGCGTGAGCCACCGCGCCCGGCCCACTGCATTTTCAAAGCTTTTAAGCTTTTCAGCTGCACTCTGAGGAGCCGGCTATTGATCTGCGTCCTTAGTGCACAGCCCTTGCACCTCCTTCTGCCCCCACGCCCTGCGGCCCCACTCGGCTCTCTAGGACTCCACATCCCTGCAAAATTTGTCTCCCCTTCCCAGGGTTCCTCCACCGGGGCTGAGCTGAGGACAAGGGCCTGGCCTCCTCCTTGGAGTACCCCACAGCACCCTGCATTTCGGCGTGGTCCTTGGGCTCCTCTCAGGGGCTCCTCACGTTGTGCAAAGGGGTAAGGGAGCAGGGCCAGCTGCAGATCTCCCTCCCGCTGTGACAAGGACATCCTAGTCGAAGAGCCCGTTTATCTTTGCTCTTAAGGCCAGGCTCTCTCAGGTCATTGTTGCCAAATAAATGAATTGCAACACAGCTCCGCAGGTCCCTGCGCAACTGGGGCAAGGGCTGGCACTGGGCCAGCGGGAACCTGTTAGGGAGGCTGTGAGGCGCTTCTCTGCATCCGAGGCTGCCACACCCTGTGCACACTGGAGCTGGGTGGATGGGGTGTGCTCAGGATGGGCTCTCGGCCCTCGGCTGGGAGTCAGAGGTGTGGTGGGTGGGGCGGGGAGGGGTGTCACAGCTGCAGGGCAGCCTTGATGTCTGCAGTTGGCTTTTTAATTTGTAGTCACAGCCAACGAGTGTGGAAACCGCCTCAGGACCGGCTTGAGTGGAGTGGCTGCGGGAGTTGCTTCATGACTGTGGTCTCACCCTGTGTTTCACCACCCATCCCTGCCTGGCCTGGCTTCCCTCCTTCCTCCTGGGTACATTGGCCTTTGGCTCTCTCCTCATTAACCGGCCCCTCGGACCCCGGCTGGCCAGCTGTCTGCAGTCTCCTGGGTGACACCTTCACCCCTGCCTCCTCGGGGGTCTGCTGCTGCCACATCAATCTCCCTAACACCCTGGTCATGCAACCCCTCTGGAGACCTCCCTAGTCTCTCTCGCAGGGCCCCAAACCTGCTCAGCCCAGGCCCGCTGCCCTCCCCCTGCCCAGACACGTGCTCCCATGGCCCGGCCGTGCCTGCCCACACACCTGCCCTCTCTGAGGTTCACACGTGGCATCCAGGGGCCCTTCCCCAACAGCTCCGCCTGGTGCAGCCTCCCCCTCAGCCTCCTCTTCCCCCCAAGCAGGGTTTGCAGAGGCCCAGAGGCTGCCAGGATGAGTAGATGTTGGGGTCGTGCTTACTGGGCGTGTCTTATCCCCCAGAGCAATGGCCTTGGAGGTCAGGGACCCAGTATGGCCGTGCTGGCTTGGGGTTTGGAGCTGTCTCACCAGAGCCCCACCTCAGGCCCCAGCCTCGGGCCTGTTTCCTTGAAGGTTCCCCTGAGCCCCATGCCTGGTTATCTGGCCAGCACCCTTGGCAGTGACCCCTGCTCTCCACCTGCAGCTCTGGGTGTCCTCTCAGCCCCAAGCCCCGATAGGCGCCCCCTGTCTCTGTGCCTGCAGCCTCCAGGAGTGGCCCACACATTAGCTTTTGTCTCTGGGCTCTCTGTCACCTCCTCTTCCTCCTGCCACCCTCTGCTCCCAGGCTGCGGGTGTGGGGCATCCAGGAGCTGGCCGGCGGCGGAAAGAGGAGCAGGTGCCCTCACGCATTTGTGCTGCTTTTCCCTTGGGGCTTGGGGTGGCCAGTGGGGCAGGACATGAGGACAGACCAGCCCTCATCCCCGCAGTGCAGGGGGCAGATCTCACTGCCAGGTGAAACCCTGCTGACCATGCATGTGGATCCCTCAGCTTGGCTGGATGCAGGAGGTGGTTGCACAGTTGCAGGTGGGGCATGGAGGGAGTGGAGCAGCCCCTTGCCCCGACACAGGCCCCATTCCTGCTTAACCAGATGTTCCGAGGAGAAGCACAGCCCAACAGGTGTGCACGGGAAGCTCCCATCAGTGCTGTCCTGGGAGAGGCCCATCCTGAATGAAGTGTGTTGCTCAGATCTGGAGAGCGCTGCATCTTCACAGGTCAGGGTGGAAACTTCCTGGTACATGGCCTGGGAGGGGCACCCGTGGCAGGGCCAGCCCCTGTGAGGCTGCACAGCCGAGCTCGAGCAGAGAGTCTGGGGCCGGCCACATCCCACATCTGACCCTGAGCTGGGGCCCTGAGGGACCCCCTGTGGCTTTTGTACCAGCCACGCCTGTATGCAGAGAGCTGAGTGTCTGCTGTGGAAGAATACGAGCCGCATGGCAGACATGGACACTCGGCCCAGGCGATGCCGACCCATCAGCTCCTACAGGACCACAAGCTCCTGTTGTGATGGCCAGAGACTCCCAAAGGCCACAGACCCACTCAGGGCTCTCTCTGGGTCTTCCGGAGAAAAGGAAGGCACAATGAGCTCCTTAAACCTTTCACTTCAAGTTGTTGCTTTTCAGCATTTTGCTTCATGGCCTTTCTTGCTCTTTCTGTAAAAATCTACATTGTGCTACCATTTTTTTGTTTTTTTTAGACAAGGTGTCACTCTGCCACCCAGACTGGAGTGCAGTGCTGCGATCACAGCTCACTGTAGCCTCAGACTCCTGGGCTCAGAGGATCCTACAGCCTCAGCCTCCGAAGTAGCTGGGACTACAGGTACATCCCACTGCATCCAGCTAATTTTTTGAAAATTTTTTTGGTAGAGACGAGGTCTCACCATGTTGGCCAGGCTGGTCTCAAACTCCTGGGCTCAAGTGATCCTCCTGTCTCGGCCTCCCAAAGTGCTGGGATTACAGGCGTGAGCCACTATGCACACTCAGGATAGTGATTTTCTAACTCCTTCATTTCTTCTCCATTTAGGAGCTGGCTTTCCACTGTAAGGAAAACTGCCCAGTCTCCCCTCCAGTTACCAGTGAAGGCTTGTGGGGTTTTCTTTGATTAGGTGAGTTATATTCAGTGACTGTGGGGTTTGTTTGGATGCTGGCTGACCGGCCCCGTGTCCCTGTCATGGTGGAGCACGCCCTTGCTTCCTGGCACCACCGCTGCACCGGGCTCAGCCTGCACTTTAACTGCTGCAGCACTGGAGGCAGCCACTTCCCTGAGGAGCCTTGCTTCCTTTTTTGTTTGTTTGTTTTTGTTTGTTTGCTTTGAGACGGAGCCTCGTTCTGTCGCCCAGGCTGGAGCGCCCTGGCAGGATCATGGCTCCTTGGCTCAAGGGATCCTCCTGTTTCAGCCTCCCAAGTAGCTGGGACTACAGGTGCCCAACATCATACTCGATTACATTTTTAAAATTGTTTATCGAGATGGGGTCTCATTATGTTGCCCAGACTGGTCTCAAACTCTTGGGCTTACGTGATCCTCCTGCCCTGGCCTCCCAAAGTGCTGGGATTATAGGCGTGAGCCACCACGCCTGACCAAGCCCAGCTTTTCGGAGCAGAATATTTCTTCCACACTGGGGTCCAGGCATGAGTTGTGTTCACTTTACCACGGTATCATTTAGATCCTAGAAAAAAAGTATTTGGAAGATTATTATAATATGTATAAATAAATATATAATTAATAATACTATTAAACATCATTGAATTGTGATATTATTAATATAGTTGTGTTATTAATGTGTGATTGTACTATTAATTTTAATTATCGTGTAATTAGTTATAATGCATCCATAATAATTCATACCATGAATTCACAGTCACTCCTAGTTCTGCCCGGCCCTGCAGGCTCCTCCTTGTGTCCATCATTCCATATCTGTACCTCCTTCTACAAGAGAGCTCTAACTTCTAACAGCATCACTATATCTACCATCTATTCAGCCCTCCAAACACACAAGACACTTCCAGAATCTTCTTATTCTCCAGAGGAAAATGTTTCATCAAAACACCAGAGGCAGCCAGCACTTTGGCAAGAAAACACAAGAAACTTCCATTTCTTTGGAAATTTGATCTAGGAAAATGTGTCTCTCTCTCATTTTGCTAATGGATGTCTGTTTATCAGTCAGAGACCGTGAAACGCCTCCTTATTTTAAATATCAGATTTTCTTCTTATTCTCAAACCTCAAAACAGCTTGGTAATAATTTATTTGGAAATTGTCCGAAAGGTAAAAATAAAAACAGAAGCAAGTAATATGCCTTGTTACTGCTCCTTAATTAGGTAAAAGCCTGATTTCTTGGGCTGCTGGGATGTAAATTCTGCATAAAATGGCTGGCTTTCTTTTTAAGGCTTTGCAGCAGTGTTAACATTCGGCTGCCAACTAAGTCGATTTTAATCGCCTTTACAGGAACCTTCACTTTTTCTGTTTGTTCCATTCCACTCTTTCCTCAGTGGATAATCCCGCATGTTAAGATTCCTGTGCAGCCGAGGGAGGCGGCTTTTGGCCGGGAGCTTGTGCTCTGGGTGTGAACGTGGCCGTTGGGAACGCCTTCTGCTCAGAATTCCGTGGTCTCAGCAGATCGTTCAATCTAGCCACTGGGACGGGGCCGACCGCACACTGCTGGACCTCTGAGCGGATGTGTGAGGTTAGGAGGGAAGGAATAAACAAAGTCGCCTTCTTCCCTGCTGACCTGCCTTGGTATGTCACCATTACTCAGCTCCTTACAGAACAGGAGCTTCAAGCTTTCACCGGACAGGCTGGCTTCTTCCTGGGAGCCCCCACCCAAGGTGGGGCCTGGTGGGGTGGGGCGACCGTCGCTGCTAGAAGCTTTAGCTCTTTTCCCTCAGCTTGGCCTCCTTTGGCAACTAATTTTTTAACTTTTTCTAATAGGTAACAGAGTCCCAAGATTCCAAGTTCCAGGAGCATGAAAGGACTCACTTGTGGAGATTGCTGCCTGGGGCTCCCACCCACCTAAGGAATGCCATCCCTGTCACCGACTCACGGGCCAGCTCCTTCGTACCCTTCCAGGGTAGTGTGTGCAAGTACAAGCACACGGATGCATGGATGCATGAGCATTTTTTTCTTTTGCCGACATATTAATCCACCCGGCAGCACTCTAGGCCCATTGGCCTGCAACTTTTCATTTGATTGTTTTTAATTATTTACTTTTAAAAAAAAATTGTAGTTAAATATACATGACATATATTTGCCATTTGAGTCTTTTTTTTTGAGATGGAGTCTTGCTCTGTCTCCCAGGCTGGAGTGCAGTGGTGCAATCTCGGCTCACTGCAAGCTCCACCTCCCGGGTTCACGCCATTCTCCTGCCTCAGCCTCCCGAGTAGCTGGGACTACAGGCGCCTGCCACCATGCCTGGCTAATTTTTTGTATTTTTAGTAAAGACGGGGTTTCACCGTGTTAGCCAGGATGGTCTCGATCACCTGACCTCGTGATCTGCCCACCTCAGCCTCCCAAAGTCCTGGGATTACCGGCATGAGCCACCACGCCGGGCCTAATTTTTGTATTTTTGTAGAGACAGGATTTCACCATGTTTGCCAGGCTGGTCTCAAACTCTTGACCTCAGGTGATCTGCCCTCCTCTCCCTCCCAAAGTGCTGGGATTACAGGTGTGAGCCACCGCACCCAGCCCATTTTTAAGTGTACAGTTCAGTGGTATTACATACATTCACAGTGTTGTATAATCGTCACCACCATCCATCTTCAGAACTTTATGCATCTTGCAAAACTAAAACTCTGCCCCCATTAAACAGCAGCCCCCTCATCCCCTGCCCCCAACCCCTGGCAACCCCTATTCTACTGTCCGTGCCTATGAACCTCACTACCCTATGCATCTCACATACGTGGAACCCCATGGTATCTGCCCTTTTGTCGCTGGCATCTTTCTCTTAGCATAATGTCCTCAGGGTTCATTGGTGTTGGGGCATGTGTCGGGATTTTATGGTGTGTGAATTACGTCTCAGTTTAAAATGTTCTAGAGTTACCCAGTGGTGATGGATACACAATTCTGTGAATATGCTACCAACTTCTGACTGGTACACTTTGAGTGGGTGATTGTATGGTCTTTGAATTGTGTCAATAAAGCTGTCGTTTAAAATAAAATACCGATCCGTGCTGGCACAGAGAAGGACTGGGAGACTCCGGGCAGTGCACAGGCCCCTGTGTCTGGGGGAGTGAGGGGCCTGCTGACCTCGTCCCGGGCAGGCGTCCCAAGAGTCTGAGTTCCAGGCCTTAGGACTCCTCATGTGGGTCTTGTGCGCATGGCTCAGGCAGAGTGGCGACCTGAACAGTCCACACTGCTATGTGAGGACGAGTGTGGCCCCAGATGGAAGGCCTGAGCGGAGGCAGCAGGGATGAGGGTGGCATGGGTGATGTTATGCACTGACTTATGTTCTCCCTTCCAAAACTCCACACCGAAGCCCTCACCCCTAGGACCTCCGAATGTGTATTTGGAGGTAGGGTCTTTAAGGAGGTAGTTAAGTTAAAATAAATTCATGAGGGGGTAGGTCCTGATCCCATATGACTGGTGTCCTTCTAAGAAGAAATTGGGACACAGACATGTACAGAGGGACAACTCCGGGAGGACTCAGGGAGAAGGTGGCTGCCCGCAAGCCAAGGAGAGAGGCCTCAGTCGGAACCAGCCCTGCCCACACCTTGATCTTGGACTTCCAGCCTCCAGGACAAGGCAATAAATGTCTGTGGTTAAGCTACCTCGTCTGCAGTGCCGCAGGGCACAGACACAGGTGGTGATGAAGCCAGGTGAGAACATTTTGAATGCATCTAGGGATAGAATCGGCAGGACTTGCTGATGGATCCAACGCAGGACAAGCAGGTGACCCTGAGGATTTTATTTGAGGAAATGGTGCAGTCACCAGTCAGACGGGGGACCCCCGGGCAAGCACAGGGCAGTTTCTTTGCAGGTGCATCCATGAAGGGTGTGATGCCTACTAGACATTCAGGAGTTGCAGCCAGGTGGGCGGCCCACGGTGGAGTCTGCAAGCTCACTGCAAGCTCCGCCTCCTGGGTTCACGCCATTCTCCTGCCTCAGCCTCCTGAGCAGCTAGGACTACAGGAGCCCACCACCACACCTGGCTTCTGGGAGGAGGACGCAGAGCCGTCCTGGGCAGGACAGCAGCAACACCAGCCCTCACTGGAGCCGGGGCCTGCAGCCTCCATTGGTGGCACACCCGGGCGAGGTCTTCACACTGCCTATGCTAAAGCAAATGAACAACAAAAATCATGAGACACCCTTGGATCAGTTTTGCATGGGAGAAGTCATTTCTTTCTTTTCTTTTTTTTTTTTTTTTTCGAGATGGGGTCTTACTCTGTCACCCAGGCTGGAGTTCTGTGGCGTGATCCAGCTCACTGCAACTTCTTTCTCCCAGGCTCAAGTGATCCTCCCACCTCAGCCTCCTGAGTAGCTGGGACCACAGGCATTCACCACCACACCTAGCTGTTTGTTTGTTTGTTTTGGTAGAGATGGGGTTTCGCCATGTTGCCCAGGCTGGTCTCAAACTCCCGAGCACAAGCGATCTGGGATTATGAGTCACCGCGCAGGGCCGGGAGAAGTCATTTCTATGCGCCTAGGGGAAGCAGTGTGGACAAGGCCGGCAGGGCCCTGCTCTTGAGCAGATTCCCTTGAGGGAGAGCCTAATGTGTAAGTGAAACATGAAATGTGCAAGACAGCCACTGGTGGAGCAGCAGTGCTGGGGCGGCAGGCCCTGTCCGGGAGGCCAGCGGGCTCAGAGCACAGCCAGGAGGAGCCAGCCTCCAGACAAAAGCACATTTGCTAAAATAACTTTGAGAAATTTTTAAATGTTTTTCAAATTTTTACCAAAATTTAGAAAAATTTACTCTAAACTTTGCTTAAACCGTGCTAAAAAGTGGTGACAAGCCTGAACAAAGGCCTGATGCCAGTAAAGGTCAGCAAACAGTGCAGAAGAGGCGGGAAATGTTGCCAGGAGGTGGCCAGGCAAGGAGACCGCCCCGGGTGGGGGGCGAGAGAGGTCCCCAGAGCATCTCCCCACCTCCGATTGGACCCAAGGCATTGGGTAGTTTGCCAAGGGCAGTGCAGCCACCTTGGGCCAGGGTCCCAGCCGCTTGCCCTCCGTCAGGAGTTGCTTTCTTTTTTTTTTTTTTTTTTTTACGGAGTTTTGCTCTGTCACCTAGGCTGGAGTGCAGTGGCTCCATCTCGGCTCACTGCAAGCTCCGCCTCCTGGGTTCACGCAATTCTCCTGCCTCAGCCTCCCGAGTAGCTGGGACTACAGGCGCCCGCCACCACGCCCGGCTGATTTTTTGTATTTTTAGCAGAGACGGGGTTTCACCGTGTTAGCCAAGATCAGGATGGTCTCAATCGCCTGACCTCGTGATCCACCCGCCTCGGCCTCCCAAAGTGCTGGGATTACAGGCGTGAGCCACCGCGCCGGGCCAGGAGTTGCTTTCTTAGCTCTTTGGATCATGAGTTTCAGCGAGGAGGGGTCGTCTGCACAGGAAACACGCCTGGCCGTTGGAGACTCGCTGCTGCCCCCGGAGGCACTGCTCCTTTGGAGTGAGCTGGCCAAGCACAACACAGAGCCTGCTCCCCAAAATGGGCGGGACAGCGCCAGGCCAATAGTCACCACGGAATGTGCTCTCTCACTCAGCGCCTCTCCTGGAGCCTGAGACGGCTCCATTCAGCACTGCAATCCTCCCAGGGAACCCCAGCCAACCCAAATAGCCTTGTTTGTGCGGGGCTCTGTTTCCCAGTCAGGGTACAGGGCAGCAGGGCGGGAAGGGGCCTCAGCAGCTCCCCAGCAGCCCACACCACCGGCCTGGCTTCCCTGCTCTGTTCGGGAATCTCCTCCCCCACACTCCCTGCAGCCCCCAGCCCCCAGGAACACATCCCCAGTGCGCTCTAGCCTCACCTACACAGCCCCCACCAGACCCCTGCGCCTCTGTCTCAGACGCTGTCACAGAGACAACCGATGGCCCTGCCCATCCAGCTGGTCACCCCGATGCCTCCCCCACCTCCTGCACCACATCTGGTGCCACACAGCTGTGACCAGGTGTGGCTATACACAGGGGATGGCCCCTGTCCCCTCTCCACTGTCAGTGCCCTGGCCACAGGCCTCTGCTCTGCCTTTGGGGAGTCCTTCCGCTGCCCACTCTGCTGTCCAGAGACAGACCAATATACATTATCCAGTCTGTGACAGAGAGAGAAAAGATTCACCAAAATTGTTTAAAAGGACGAGATTCTGCAGATTGTATTTTTCAAAGATGGCCACAACACTTCCTTCTATCCCACACGCTCTTCCACAACCCTGATACTATCTGTGAATCTCAGTGATCTCATTCCCTTATAAACCATAGAATGCCACAGAACTGATGCTACAGAGCTCCTGAGGCTGGGGTGCAAGAGAAAATGCAGCATCTGCCTTGGGTGCTACAGCACTATGAACAGAGACTTGGGGCCACCATGCTTTGAACGTTGCCAGGCTAGCCCACCTGCACAGAGGTGGTTGCCAGGCTAGCCCACCTGCAGAGATGGTTGCCAGGCTAGTCTACCTGCAGAGATGATATAAGGCTTCATGGAAAGAAACATGTCCAGCCAGTTGCTCCAGCTCCAACCACTGTCTGCCTGGAATTGCATGAACTACCCAGCTGAGATATCGTGAATTCCTGACCCCCAGAAACCATGACAGATAGTAAGACTAAATTGCTGTTTTAAGTCACTAAGTTTTGAGTTGTTATGCAGCAATAGATAATGTTATGCAGCATTTCATAACAGAATAAAGTCCACAGAGAGACCCACAACGTGTAGCCAATTGATTTTCATCAAAGACAAAATTGGCAATTCAATTGGGAAAGTCAAATGTTTTAAACAAATAGCACTTGAACTATTGGATAAATTGAGAGGGTGAACTTTGACTTCTACCTAACACCGTATGCAAAAACTAATTCAAGGTGGGGCGCAGTGGCTCACGCCTGTAATCCCAGCACTTTGGAAGGCCAAGGCAGGAGGATCACTTGAGGTCAGGAGTTCGAGACCGGCCTGGCCAACAGGGCAAAACCCCGTCTCTACTAAAATAGAAAAAATTAGCCGGGTGTGGTGGCACATGCCTGTGATCCCAGCTACTCAGGAGGCTGAGGCATGACAATCACTTGAAGCTGGGAGGCAGAGGTGGCAGTGAGCAGAGATCGCACCACTGCACTCCAGCCTGGGTGACAAAGTGAGATCCTATCTCGAAAAAACAAAACAAAAACTAATTCAAGATAAAATTACAGTCCTAAACATAACAATAAAACTGCAAAGCTTCTAGAAGAAACAGAGGAGAATATATGCATAAGCTTGGAGTCAGTAAGGCAAAGATTTCTTGGAAAGGACAGAAAAAGCATGAAATATAAAATTTTAAAATTGATAAATTGGATTATCAAAATTGTAAACATCTGTTTCTCAAAAGATAACATTAAAATGAAAATAATTCTGGTGTGGTGACTCACTCCTGTAATCCCAGCATAAGAAAAACAACCACCAAAAGCCATTGTCTCAAGAAAATATTTGCAGGGGGCATATCTGACACTGAACTGATACCCATATTTTTTATTATTGATTTGCAGAAGTTCTTTATATATTCAAAGTTATAAAATAGGCAGAATTAATCTGTGATTACAGAATGCAGGTCAGTAGGGGCCTGGACTGGGGTGGGGGAGGGAGGGTGGGAATTGACTGGGAAGGGACACAGAACACTTTCCAAGGGTTATGAAAATAGGATCTTGATTGGGATTTTGGTTACATGGGTTTATATATTTGTCAAAATTCATTGAATTGAGAACTTAAGGTCTGTGTATTTCTCTGCATGTAAATTTCACCTCAATAAAATAATTTAAAATAAACAAAAAGGGAAATGGTTATCCAATCTGCAGCAAGTAGGTTAAAATAACAATGATAGCTATTTCAGTTCCTTTGCCTTTCCATATAAATTTTAGAAGCGTCTTATGACTATTTGAATATCCACTAAAAAACCTGGCTTGTATTTTTATATTTTGATGTGTAGGAATGTATTTGGACATAACTGACATCTCTACAATACTGAGTCTTCTAATCCATGAATATGGTATATCTCTTCTTTTATTTAGATACTCTTTGGTCTCTTTCATCCACATTTTGTTGTTCTCAGCATAAAAATCCTACCCATGTTTTGTTAGACTTACACCTGAGCATTTACTTTTTGAGAGACTATAAATGATACTGCTTTTTTCTTTTTCTTTTCTTTTTTTTTTTTTTTTTTTTTTTTGAGATGGAGTCTTGATCTGTCCCCCAGGCTGGAGTGCAGTGGTGTGATCTCGGCTCACTGCAAGCTCCACCTCCTGGATTCATGCCATTCTCCTGCCTCGGCCTCCCAAGTAGCTGGGACTACAGGTGCCTGCCACCATGCCTGGCTAATTTTTTTTATATTTTTAGTAGAGACAGGGTTTCACTGTGTTAGCCAGGATGGTCTTGATCCCCTGACCTTGTGATCTGCCCACCTCGGCCTCCCAAAGTGCTGGGATTACAGGCATGAGCCACTGCGCCCGGCCCAATGATACTACATTTTTAAAGAAATACAAATGATTTTTAAATTTTTTTATTTTTATTTCTTTGTAAATAAAAGATCTCGTTATATTGACCAAACTGGTCTCAATGTCCCTACCTCAAATGACCCTCCTGCCTGAGCCTCCCAAAGTTCTGGGATTACAGACATGAGGCATCCAGCCACGATTTGTTTTTGTATGTCAATCTTATATTCTTTAACTTGCTTAAGTGAGAAGAAACAATCTGCCTGATTTCAGGGCCTATTCCATAATTTTCGTATTTAAAACTATATGGGATTAGCAGAAGGGTGGACACATAGATCAATGAAACAGTACAGAACTCAGAAATAGATCCACATAAACATGCCCTAGTGATTTTTTAAAAATAAATTTTATTGTGTATATTTGAGGTTTACATGATAGTTTTTTTTTTGGTTTGGGGTTTTTGGGGTTTTTTTTGAAACAGGGTCTCATTCTGTTGTCCAGGCTGGAGTGCAGTGGTGCAAACACAGCTCACTGTAGCCTCGACCTTCCAGGCTCAAGCCATCCTCTCCCTCAGCCTCCCAGATAGTTGGGGCTAGAGGTGTGCACCACCACGCCCAGCTAATTTTTCATATATATATATATATATATATATACACACACACACACACACACACACATATATATACACACACACATATATATACATATATATATATATATATATATATATTTTTTTTTTTTTTTTTTGTAGAGATGGGATTTCACCATGTTGCCCAGGCTGGTCTTGAACTTCTGGGCTCAAGCAATTCTCACACCTCAGCCTCCTAAAGTGCTGGGAGAACGGGCGTGTCCCTAGTGATTTTTGACAGAAGTTCAAAAGCAATTCAATGAAGAAAGGATACAACAAATGGTGCTGAAGCAACTGGACATATATAGATGTGTTAGGCCATTCTTGTATTGCTACAAAGGAATATCTGAGACTGGGCAATATAGAAAGGAATGAGGTTTAATTGGCTCACAGTTCTGCAGGCTTCACAGAAAGCATGGTGGTGGCATCTGTTCGGCTTCTGGGGAGGCCTCAGGAAGCTTTCAACCATGGCTGATGGTGAAGGGGGAGCAGGCATTTCACGTGGCAGAGCAGGAGCAAGAGCTGGGGAGGTGCCAACACTTCTAAATGAGCAGATCTCATGGGAACTCCCTCGCAATCACAAGAACACCACCAAGGGGATGGTGCTAAACCAATCATGAGAAATCCACCCCCATGATCCAACCATCACTTCCAACACTGGGGATTACATTTCAACATGAGATTTTGTGGGGACACAGAGCCAAACCATATCAATAGGCAAACAAAAACAAAACCAGAAACCTCTATCTCACACCTTATTAAAAAATCAACTCAAAATAAAATGAGGGGCCGGGCACGGTGGCTCATGCCTGTAATCCCAACACTTTGGAAGGCCGAGGCGGGCCAATCACCTGAGGTCAGGAGTTCAAGACCAGCCTGGGCAACATGGCAAAACCCTGTCTCTACTGAAAATACAAAAATTAGCTGAGCGTGGTGGTGGGTGCCTGGCTGAGGCAGGAGAATCTCTTGAACCCAGGAGGTAGAAGTTGCAGTGGGCCGAGGTCGTGCCACCGCACTCCAGCCTGGGAGACAGAGCGAGACTCAAGGAAGAAAGCAAGCAGGAAGGAAGGAAGGAAGGAAGGAAGGAAGGAAGGAAGGAAGGAAGGAAGGAAGGAAGGAAGGAAGGGGAGAAGGAAGGAAGGAAGGAAGGAAGGGGAGAAGGAAGGAAGGAAGGGGAGAAGGAAGGAAGGAAGGAAGGAAGGAAGGAAGGAAGGAAGGAAGGAAGGAAGGAAGGAAGGAAGGGGAGAAGGAAGGAAGGAAGGGGAGAAGGAAGGAAGGAAGGAAGGAGAAAAAAGAAAAGAAAAGAGATGCCGTCTCAAAAAAAAAAAGGAATAATAAACTTAAGTTTAGAATGTAAAACTATAAAACTTTCAGGGAAAAAAATACAGGAGAATCATCTCTAGGCTCTAGGGATGAGTTATTAGGGAATGAGTTATTAGACTTGACTCCAAAAGCAGGAGCCATAAAAAGAAAAATTGATAAATTGGACTCTATTAAAATTAAAACTTTTGCTCTGTGAAAATTCCTCTGTTAAAAGTTGTTCTATTACAAGAATGAAAAGTCAAGATACAGACTAGGAGAAAACAGTTGCAAAAGATATATCCTAGAAAGGGCTGGTACTAGAATATACAAAGAACTCAGGCTGGGCGCAGTGGTGCATGCCTGTAATCCCACCAATTTGGGAGGCCAAGGCAGGCAGATTACTTGAGGCCAGGAGTTCGAGACCAGCATGGCCAACATGGCAAAACCCATCTCTACTAAAAATACAAAAGAAAAAAAAAGTTAGCCAGGCGTGGTGGCACCCATCTGTAGTTTCAGCTACTCAGGTGGCTGAAGCACAAGAATCACTTGAACCCAAGAGGTGGAAGTTGCAGTAAGCCAAGATCATGCCACTGCACTCCAGCCTGGGCGTCAGAGCGAGACTCCATCTCAACAAAAACAACAACAAAAAAACCCCCTCAAACTCAACAATAATAAAAATCCAATTAGAACATGGACATGAGACATGAATAGACATTTCACCAAAGAGGATACAGAGATAACAAATAAGCACATGAAAAATACATCATTAATCATTAGGGAAATGCAAATTAAAACCACAGTGATACCACTATACATCTATTAGAGTGGCAAAAAAAGGCTGGACACAGTGGCTCATGCCTGTAATCCCAACAATTCGGGAGGCCGAGGCAGAAGGATCGCTTGAGTCCAGGAAGTGGGGCTTTGGTGAGCTGTGATTTCACCACTGTACTCTAGCCTGGGTGACAGAGTGAGACCCTGTCTAAAATATATATATAATTTTTTTAATTAAAAAAAATGGCCAAGAAAGGTGATACTGTTAAATGCTGGTAAGAATTTGGAGAAACTAGATCACTCATATACTGCTAGTGGGAATGTAAAATGGTACAGCTACTCTAAAAAACGGTTTGGCAGTTTCTTTTTTTTTTTGAGGCAGAGTCTCGCTCTGTCACCCAGGCTGGAGTGCAATGGCGCTGTCTCGCTCACTGCGACCTCTGCCTCCCAGGTTCAAGCAATTCTCCTGCCTCAGCCTCCCGAGTAGCTGGGACTACAGGTGCCCACATTCATGCCTGGCTAATTTTTGTATTTTTAGTACAGAACTACTTAGCAATAAAAGAGAAAGCTATCAACACACAGTAACCTGGATTAATCTCCAGAGAATTATGCCAAGTGAAAAAAGCCAGTTCTAAAACTTCCCACACTGCATGATTCCATCAATGTGACATTCAAAAAATGGAAGCGGTGATTGAGAGACTCAGGAGGGGAGGGGAGTGGAAACTGGGTGTGGCTGTCAAAGGGTGATGGGAATGTTCTGTACCTCACCTCGATCAACGACAACATCTAGCTTGTAGTATTATGATATAATACAGTGTTTCAAGATGGCATCATTGGGGAAAACTGGGTGAAGGGTACCGGACTCTCTGCATTGTTTCTTACACTGTATCTCAAAATAACAGGTTTCATTTAAAAAATATACAAACCCTGATGACTAACTTAATCGAAGTATCCTACTGGAGATGCATTCTGGGGAGCAGTGCGGAGCCTACCACACCCCTCCTTGTGGCTCCATTAGCCTCTTCTCACTTAGACCAGGGATGATGGTGAGGTGGTGCCGAGGAACGTGGTGGGTGCAGCTCTGCCTCCAAAGTCAGCGAGGAGCAGGGAGGAGGTGTTTGCTCTGTCACCTCAGCAGTGACCAGATTGCAGACAGGGAGGCAGGTAAGACTAAGACTTGAGGTGTGTGTGGTCGAGACGAGGAGTTGAAGAGTTAAATCCTCATCCTCTGGAATGGTAAGTCAACACACAGTGCTAAACATATTTGCCATGGAAGTGTCTCCCGCTGTGAAAGCGTTCATGCGCCTCTGTTTTGTTTTGTTTTGTTTTGTTTTGAGACAGGGTCTCTCTGTGCCACCCAGACTGGAGTTCAGCAGTGTGATCTTGGATCACTGCAGCCCCTGTCTCCTCCTGGACTAAGCAGTCCCCCTACCTCAGCCTCCCAAGCAGCTGGGATTACAGGCGCACACCACGGTGCTGGGCTAATTTTTTGTAGAGACAGGGTATCGCCACGTTGCCTAGGCTGTCTCGAACTCCTGAGCTCAAGTGATCTGCCTGCCTTGGCCTCCTGAAGTGCTGAGATTATAGGCGTGAGCCACCAGCGCCCGGCTTCCCACTGTATTTTAATAGTCTTCAGCATGATGTTGGCCATGTAATAAATATCTAGACACCAATGTCTCTCTATATAAAGATATGGATAGACTGATAATATCATAGATAAAACATGATATTTTATTATTTATTATTATTATTATTATTACTATTATTTTGAGACAGAGTCTTGCTGTGTCCCCCAGGTTGGAGTGCAATGGCACAATCTCGGCTCACTGCAACCTCCACCTCCTGGGTTCAAGGATTCTCCTGCCTCAGCCTCCCCAGTGGCTGGGATTACAGGTGTGCGCCACGACACCCAGCTAATTTTTGTATTTTTAGTAGAGATGGGGTTTCACCATGTTGGCCAGGCTGATCTCAAACTCCTGACCTCAAGTGATCCACCCGCCTCGGCCTCCGAAAGTGTTGAGATTAGAGGTGTGAGCCACTGCGCCCAGCTGATTAATTTTTAAAAATCACAGTGGGTAGCTAGTATTTGTGGAGCCCCTTCTCTGAGGCCCCATGGTCCCATCTGGACCTCGCTGCACCGGGGAGCCACCTTCCACTGCTGTCCCACTGTACAGATGAGGAGCCCAAGCTCTGGTCCAGGTGTGAGCAAGTGACAAAGAGCCGTGGAGCCCTTCTCTTCACAGGTGTTTCCCTGCAGGTGGGATAGCCAGGTGTCCTCAGACCGGGTGGCTCTCCCTCAGGGACCAGGGTGGGGCAGGAGGGAGGAAGGAGTTGTTGAGCATTCGGCACAACCCACGCCTGCTCTGCTGCCAGCCGCGTGGAAGCTTGATTGCCATACAGCACAGACTGTTGCCTTTCTATGTTGCTGACTGTTTTTAAAGAGGGGTTTTGGGAGGGGTGGTATGAAATTGATCGTTTCTCTCTTCCCTCATTACTGTTCGCACCTAGTTTGGGTGTTTTGTTTTTCCCTGTGCTTCCTGTCCTCTGTGCACTAGGGAAGCCTCTCAAATGGCAACAGAAAGTGGTTGGTTTCTTTGAAGAGCATTTGAACTGAGTGAATTTTCAAAAAGCATGGCACTGACAGAACAATGAAAGTCCCAGGATAAAGTCCAGGCCAGTTGCCATGACAGATGGCATCTGTTGTTGACAGAAACATGGAGCCAGACTGAAACCAGCGGCCAGAGGGCTGCAGACCTGGGCAGGGCAGTGCCGAGCAGAGCTCCCAGTTTAGGTAGCCAGTGGGACTGGGTCTGGTACCAGCCTTGATTTCAGGCTGGAGCAGAGTCACCCGGTTGTGCCTCTGTTTTGTTTTCTGTGGAGCAGTGGGGGGCCCACCACACCCCTCCTCGTGGCTTCATTAGCCTCTTCTTGCCTGAACCAGGGATAATGGTGAGGTGGTGCGAAGGAACATGCTGGATGCAGCTCTGCCTCCAGAGTCAGCCAGCAGCAAGAACGAGCCATGCACCATCACTGCTGCAGTGACCAGACTGCACCCCGTAGAGCTCTGATCGCCTCTCTGGGGGCTGCTGTAAGAAAATACCTGGGTGGTCTCAGACTCCAGCACTCAGGTGGCTCCTCTGAAAGAGATGTTGTTCCCGACTCCCAGCCTGTGGGTAGAGAAGGTGCCAACCCCACGACAGTCTCCAGGCCCTGGGCCTGCTTGGACCTAACCTGCTTACAGTTCATGCAGGTTCTCTATCCAGGCCTTGCCCTCCTCCCAGCTGTTTCCTAGTCTCCTTCATCCTGCAGGAGCTGCTTTTACTTTGTTGAGCATCCTTGAGAGCTAGAAGGGTCCCCAGCCATCACCTGGGCCATGTCCCGCCATGAACAGGTGAGTGTCTACTGTTTTGTAGGGGCAGAGACTCACCCCAGGTCCCACGGGCTGCTAGCACTGGGGTGAGGCAGACCATTCACCTTTGCCGCTGCACAGATCACATCCTCCCCTCTCAGCCAACGTGCTGGTCCAGCCTGGACTAGCCCAGCCCCTCTTCTCTGTTTCTGGGGTCCTGTTCACCCCACGAGCCCTCACTCCAGCTCTCCTTGGATAAAGCCCCACGCCCAATGTGGTCCTAGGCACCGGCATTTGGGGCAGTCCCGGGATCGCCAGCAGACCAAGCTCAAGGGGATCATGCAAACCCCACCCAGGCCTGGCTCCCAGGGGCTCCCAGGAGGGAACTTCCCACCTACTGAAATGCAAATGCTGGAATTCCAAGAAGCACTTCAGATCCACACACGTCCTGATTGGGTTTGATTCCTCCTCTGGATGGAAGGCTTCCCTCTCTGAAGTCAGACGACAAAGCAGAGGCCTGGGACTGGTGGTGTAACCCAGAGACCCTGCCTGCCTGGCACTGCTGGTACAGCCTGGGACCCTGTCTGCCTGGCACCGGTGGTGTAGCCAGGGACCCTGCCTGCTTGGCACTGGCAGTGTAACCCAGGGACCCTGTCTGCCTGGCACTGGTGGTGTAACCTGGGCACCCTGTCTGCCTAGCAATGGTGGTGTAGCCGGGGACCCTGCCTGTGTACCCTCTGTCCAAGTCTTGGGGTGCCCCTGTATTGTGGTTTGAATGTTTGTCTCCACAAATTCACATGGTGAAATCCTACCCTCCAGGTGATCGTACTAGAAGGTGGGGCCTTTGGGAGGTGATTAGGTCACGAGGGTGGAGCCGCATGAATGGGATTGGTGCCCTTATAAAAGAAGGCTGGAGGCCGGGCGCAGTGGCTCACGCCTGTAATCCCACCACTTTGGGAGGCTGAGGTGGGTGGATCATTTGAGGTCAGGAGTTCGAGATCAGCCTGGCCAACATGGTGAAACCCCATCTCTACTAAAAATACAAAAATTAGCCAGGCATGGTGGCAGGCACCTGTAGTCCCAGCTACTCGGGAGGCTGAGGCAGGAGAATCACCTGAATCCGGGAGGCAGAGGTTACAGTGAGCTGAGATTGTGCTACTGCACTCCAGCCTGGGAGACAAAGCAAGACTCTGTCTCAATCAATCAACCAATAAAAGAAGCCTGGGGTCAGACACAGTGGCTCAAGCCTATAATCCCAGCACTTTGGGAGGCCCAGGTGGGAGGATCACTGGAGCCCAGGAGTTCAAGACCAGCATGGGCTACAAAGAGAGATCTCGTCTCTACAAAAAGTATTTTGAAAAATTAGCCAGATATGGTGGTGTGTGTCTGTAGTCCCAGCTACTCAGCAAGTTGAGATGGGAAGATTCCTTGAACCAGGGAGATTGAGGCTGTAGTCAGCTGTGATTGGGCCACTGCACTCCAGCCTGGGCAACAAAGTGAGACTCTGCCACTACAAAAAGAAAAATAAATAATAACAATAATAATAAAAGAGGGTCCGAGAGACACCCTTCACCTCTTCCACCATGTGAAATTATAGAGAAAAGACAATCATCTATGAAGTGGGCTCCACTCTCTCCAGACGCCAAATCTGCTGGTGCCTCGATCTTGGACTTCCAGCCTCTAGAGCCACGAGAAATAAATGTTTATTGCTTAAGCCTTGCAGTCTAAGGAGTTGTGTTATAGCAGCCCAAACAGACTATGACACCCTGTATTCGTTTGCTGAGGTTGCTGCAACAAGGTCCCACCAACTGGGTTGCTTAAATGGGGCGTTCAGCCTGCACTCAGAAAGGTCTTTGCAGATGGCTGGGGGCCCTGGAGCCTGGAAGGAGGTGGATCTCAGGAATTTCACCCCCCACACACACACATCTCTGGCCAAATCAAGTTCTTTGCGCATTTTTGAATCAGATTGTCTTGTTGATGATGATAGTAGTCTCTCTTTGTGATTCTCAAAAATAACCTCGTAGGTCGGGCGCGGTGGCTCATGCTTGTAATCCCAGCACTTTGGGAGGCCGAGGCGGGCGGATCACGAGGTCAGGAGATCGAGACCATGGTGAAAGCCCGTCTCTACTAAAAATACAAAAAATTAGCCGGGCGTGGTGGCGGGCGCCTGTAGTCCCAGCTACTCGGAGAGGCTGAGGCAGGAGAATGGTGTGAACCCGGGAGGTGGAGCTTGCAGTGAGCCGAGATCGTGCCACTGCACTCCAGCCTGGGGGACAGAGTGAGACTCCGTCTCAAAAAAAAAAAAAAAAAAAAAAACCTCGAGGATCAGGGCAGCCAAGACAGTCCCCTGAGGCACAAGTGGGGGTGCTGAACCGGCCCCTGCCCCATGCTGCAAGATGACTGGGCCCTGGCATGGGACAGGGGCTTCTGAGGATGCAGGGGTCTGTGGTTGGACCCTTGGTTTGAACAGTGTCTGTCACAGTGTCTGTCTGGGAGTCACGGGCCCAGACCCTGGGCCAGAGGTTGGGCAAGGCCTTGCAGGCTGTTTTGGCAGCAAGGCCCAAACCTGGCCAATGGCATGCTGGCCCTGACCCCGAAGGAGGAGACCTGCCTAACAAGGCCCTCACCCAGGCCGAGCCGTGGGCATCAGCCCTGCCTCCCTCACCCCACCTGCCGTGGCCAGCGCCTGCCCAGGGCCCCTCTGCTGAGCTCCAGGTACTCCCCTGAACTCTGAGCCAGCACTCGAGGCTCAGCCCCACTTTCCTGGCTATGAAGGCTTGTGGCGTGTTGATCCCCCAACGTGAAGCCCCAAGGAAAGAGGGTCTCTGCCACCACTCCGGGCGTATGGGGCCTTCTGATCTGTGCCGCTGTGAGATTTGGGGCTGGCAGCTGCAGTGCAGACCAGAGGTACAAGTCCTGCCCTCACCAGTGCCCTCCGCCTGCACCCCTTGCTGGTTGGGGAGTCCTAGAGGGAGGACTGGGTGACACATTGGCACTGTCCTGCCAAGAAGGCCACACGCAGCTGCTCACCAGGCAAGAGGGGGCAGGACTCACTCAGGACGGGCCTGCAGCTGAATGGCCGTGAAGGTCCCTGGCTGCAGAATGAGCCCTTCGGCAAGACCCCCGGGGAGGGGGCAGAGTAACTCCTTTGTCCTGCAAGGCAGGTGATTGGGCCACTGCTTTGGTCTCCCCAGGTTCAGCTCCCAGGTGCACCTGATCATGCTTCCTTCTTTGGCCGAAACCTGCTCAGCCACCTCTGAGGGGATGCTGGTCAAAGCATGCAGGGTTGAGGGCTGAACCCTGTACCTCCTGCCTGCCTTTCCAGTGAGGACAAGGGGCCCCTCCTTTCCTGCAAAAGCAGCCCCTATCTTAGGGGCTCTGTCTCCTGCTGCTCCCCCATCTCTAGGGGACCTTAAAAGGCTCCACCACTTTAAAGGCAGCCTTTGGAACAAGGAGGGGCAGGAATCCACTTCAGTCCAGGATGTGACAGCTGGCTGGCCACTGGCCACGGAGGTCCAGCGACATGCTTTCCCCAGTCAAGTGGAAGGACTTTGGCGGCATCCTGGTATAAGGTGTGTCTGTCTCCACCAACAGGGAATCCCCTGCTCAGGGCTGATTATGGCTCCGGCCTACAAAAGGTGCAACACATGCTTGATGGGAAATGGGGTCCAATCTGGGGCAAATGAGGAGCAGGGCAGAGCCGCCACCACGCCCTGCAAGTGGGAGCAGGAGCCCTCACGCAGGCTGGCCCCGCTCTGCCAATGGCCCTGGCCATGGCACCCAGGGATGGCAGCTGCTCACCCTCCCGATCCCCACCATCCGCCCGAGCAGCAATGTGTGCTGTGCAGTCTGGGGCAGGCAGAGCTCTGGCTGTCCTCCATGGCAGAGGCGGCCTCCATGGCGTTCAGTCCGGGTGGCCTGGAGAGGACACAATGGCAGGGAATGAGCTGGACTGGGGTCCTCGTCCTCACCCAGGTATGACCATCACCTGAGGCCTCAAAACCAGGTGATGGGCCACCGAGTTGAGGGCTCTGGCAACCACCTTCCCCGTGGGAGCCTGGGTGTGCAACGGGCAGTGCATTTGCATGCAGCACCAGGGTCCAGGGAACAGAGGTAATGAAGACGGGACAGCAGGGTCTTGTTTATTCCAGAGTGATTTTCAGATCTCTCTTGCGTGACCAGGAGGTGGGTGCAGTGGGGAGCTGGAGCCAGTCCCTGGAGCCCAGCACTGAGCTCTTTGTGATGGAGAGTGGGGTGAGCCGCAGGATCTAGGTCACCCGGCTCTGGCCCTGCTCTCTGCCTTTCGCAAGCACTTGCCCCCGTGGGATGTTTGTCATGCTTCGATGAGTGACACAGGAGAATATCAACATTGGTGCCATTTCACATCTCTTCATTCATCTGCTATTCTTCCACCTTCAGCTCCTCATAAAATCACAGAACTGCAGTGAGGACCTCTGCCTGCCAGGACAGCCTGGGGATGGTCCCGTGCAGCCCCCTCCGGCAGCATCCCTGTGGAGGGTCCCCCTCTGCCCCCTACCCTGGGGAGCTCTTCCCGGCTGAGTCACACTGCACGCCTGGTCCCTACCCTGGGCTGCTCTCTGTGTTATCTTGCAGGCGCTGTCCCAGACCCCTTCAGGGGACTCTGAAGGCCCATCAGATGTGGCTGCAGACCCACCTCCCTCACACCCTCAGCTCTGGATCCCAGGCTGGCTCCCTGCCGTGGAGCACAGGCGCCCTTTGTGGCACTCACTCCAGCTGCCCAGGGAATCGGGGACTTGGTGTGGACCGAGACTCAGCCCCCTTGAAGCCCTATTCTGTCCACCCCTGCAAGACATAGGCGGCTTTAAGCAGGGCCAGGCGGCACCCTCCAGGCAGAGACAGCTGCTGTGGGTTCTGTGCTCTTCTAATGGGCATGTCTTCCCATCGGTGATGAGGACTGATTTGTGTAGTGACCCCCTTACATTTTTCTGAAAAGGAAATCAAAGAAAACATTCTCCAGTAGAATCCTCACTGTGCACACACTTCCCCTTGTGCTCGGTGACAGCCACTGCCTTTGGGGGCAGGCAGGACGCCCCAGAGCCTCCTGGTCTCCGCACACCCCCCTGAGCTGGGCTGAGCACACAAGCACCCCTCTGCAGCCAGGAGAGGTTTTGGGATTCAGAATATGCAGTCTGAAGCTCCCCAGAGCCTGGCTCTTTACTCAGGCCCTCCTTGCCGGCCCTGTGAATCCACGCCTAGGAGCCTGTGCCCCCACCCAGCAGGAGCTGATGCTGCTGAGCTTCCCAGGTGCCAGACAGGGGCTGAGTGTGGGGGCCAGGGAGCCAGTCGGGAGTCAGCTGCCTGTCAGGCCGTGTCCTGCAGAAGAGAGGCAGGCATAGGGCACGGTGGGCCCGGAGGGGCTGGAGACGGTGCTGCTGGGTCAGCAGAGCTAGAGAAGGGCAGCCCAGGCAGGGGGCACACTAGTGCCAAGGTGCAGGGGCATGAAGCTGCAGGTCACATGGCCTGCCTCGGAGCCCCCAGGTGCTGGGGGTGGGTTCAAATCTCACAGGGGTGGCGGGCTAGGGCTTCAGGAACAGCAGGGACAGGAGCATGAGAGCAGTAGAAAAATGCAGGGGTCAGGAGGGTCATCCAGGACCCATCAGGTTGCTGGTGAATTCAGGGCATAGAAGGGATGTGAGCTCAGGCTTCGAGCAGCTGCCTGATTGGGACAGCCCCTGGCTGGGCTGTGACCAGGTCACAGCACTTTGCAGGAGTCAGGCCTGGGCTCCACGGTCCTGGGTTCTAGTCTCAGCTGTTTAGTCTCAAGCAGATCTCCACCGCGCCCTGACCTCCACTTCCTGCTTCTACCCAGGGTGAAAAAACACCCCATTCCCAGCACAGGTCAGGGTTGCCCGAGTTGATCATGCAGGTAGGCCTGTGGGGCTCTCAGGTGCCTGACACCCTGCATGCATCTTGGCCTCTTCCCTCATCCTCGGCCTCAGATGGACTGAGCCATCTGGAATCTGTCAGTGGTGGCCTCAGCCCTAACTGCAGATGACAGGCTTGGGAGTGTGGGGACTTGTGTCACCTGGAGCAAACTGCTCCCCTTCTGAAGCCTGTCACCCACAAGACCTGCTCCCAAGGGCCAATGCCAGGTGCCTTATTCTTTCGTCGCCATGACAGTTGCCACCTCCCCACCAGCTCCATCCTTCTCCAGGTCCCAGCCCGGTGGCGCTCACTCCCCTGTGTGCTGAGGGAGGCCCAGCATGGTTCAAATGCGGCCTCTGCAGAATTTCTTCACTAAGAGGCTTTTTTCTGAAAAGAGTCAAGCTATTTGTAGCCCAAGTTGGTTGAACAGATTTTTCTTGGTGTAGCTTATTTTTTTATTCATTAACTTCTTTTCCTTATGAATTAAAAAATAGCATTTTTTTTTCACACAGGAGTGCTTTATTTACTTCTTTTTGTACCACAGCCAGCGCTTCCTCTGCCTGCTGGGGAAAGTGGATGCACACACCCACTTGGGCAGGCAGTTTTCTTTCAAGCCATGGAATCTTGGAGAGGTAAGTGTGTGTGTTCAGACCACTGCCCCATGGCTCCAGCCCCCCTGATATCAGCCATAGCCCCAAGGCTTAGGGTGCTTTTGTTTGTTTTTTCATTTTTTTTTTTTTTGAGACAAGGTCTCACTCTGTTGCCCAGGCTGGAGTGCAGTGGCACCATCACGGCTCACTGCATGCAGCCTCAAACTCCCAGGCTCAAGTGAGCCTCTGGTCTCAGCCTCCTGAGTAGCTGAGACCACAGACTCGTGCCACCACAGCCAGTTTTTTTTTTTTTTAATTTTTAATTTTTATTTTTTGTAGAAACAGGGTCTCACATTCTTGCACAGACTGGTCTCAAACTCTTGGCCTCAAGTCATCCTCCCACCTTGGCCCCCGAAAGTGCTACAGTGATAGGTGTGAGCCACCAGGCCTGCCTGGTTGGCTTTTTGGTGAACAGGAGCCTAATAAGTGTTTCACTGGGCTGTCAGCCTCCGTTGCGGTGGTCAGTATCTCAAAGCCTCACCTGGCAGAACTGGAGACGCGTCTGCTGACCGATGCCCTCATGACCCATTTTCATGACTTCAGAAATGTCCCATGCAGACACTATGCCATCCAGCAGTCCTCCCAGCTAGACAGGGTGCAGCCTCGGTGTGTCTGTGGAGGGACTCGGGCTGTCCCTGCACTCACAGTCATGGTGACCAAAGTCCCAGAGTAAGGGAGCAGATGCCGCCTCCCCCTTCCAGCCCAGGCATTTTACAGGAGGCGCTGACCCAGGACCACCCTTGACTTCACTCTTCCAAGGAGTGGCTCCCAATCCTATATATTCCATCAACCTCCAGGCTGGCTGTCCCTTAAACACTGATCTCCAATCTAACTGCATTTCTGTAAGTAATCTTTTGGGACAGACTTTTTAAAAAAGATCATGTTTATGCCGTATTCCTCATCTTTCTTGTCTTCTATCTCCAGATTTGTTTTAAAACCTATTACTCCTGTATACATGTGCCTCCCACCCTTTGTCTGAGCTATGTCCTTGGCCTGCTGTGCGCTTGTCTCAAGGCCAAGTTCAAACCCCTTAACCCAAGGCTGTCCAGAGCTGCCCTGCCACCTGAGCCATGGGGAGGGGCGCTGAGCTGGTGCCTTTCACAGGCTGCCTGCCTCCCCCTGGGCAGGGCTCCTGTCTCTCCTCCTTTGTCTCCACAAGCACAGGCTTGCATGGGTCAGCAAGTGGTGAATAGCCAACCATCATTTTCCAATTCTTTCCAAAAAGTCCTGTCTATGCTCAGAAGTCCTGCCTGGCCCTTTGAGTGCCCCTACCCCCACCCCCACACACATTTCCTTTTTTTTTTTTTGAGACGGAGTCTGGCTCTTTGGCTCAGGCTGGAGTGGAGTGCAGTGGTGCGATCTTGGCTCACTGCAACCTCCGCCTCCTGAGTTCAAGTGATTCTCCTGCCTCAGTCTCCTGAATAGCTGGGACTACAGGCGCGTGCCACCATGCCCAGCTAATTTTTTGTATTTTTAGTAGAGACGGGGTTTCACCGTGTTAGCCAGGATGGTCTTGATTTCCTGACCTCGACACACATTTCTTTATTGAAATTCCAAATTCTCCAAAGCTCAGAAACATAAAGGTTTTTCCAAACTCAGTGGCAAAGGTGGACCTGAACTGATGCGCCATCATTTACTGTCTTTATTTCTTCCAGTTCACCTGAATACTCATATGTTTTGCCCCCAAAATATAAATGGGTCTGATTATGAGGAGCAGCCCCAGGTTTCAAAGAGGTGCCACATAATGTATGATGTATATAAAAAAGCCTGAGTTCCAAACACATCTTGGATGAGAGGTTGGGACTGTGGGGGATCCCCACACTGGTTAGAGTTCTAGACCCAGAGGAGGGTCACGGTCAACGGGGCTCAGGCCACAGAATGTAGCAGAGCAAGGACTGTGGAACAAAGACGAGGCTTACATGAATTTTTCACTTACTGTGCTGAGTGCTGGTGATTCAGAGATGGAAAGGCCCTAGCGACAGCCCCCTCCACCCAGGGAGCCCACGAGCCAGCAGAGGGACCAAGGGGCACAGGACGGGTGGGGAGCAGAGGTGGATTCCCTGGCTGTGGAACTGTCCATACGGCTGTGGAGGTACGGCTGTGGAGGTACAGGCGGGTTTCCTGGCTGTGGAGGTACTGTCCATACGGGGTGCAGGAGACATCTCCATACAAGGGGGCCCTCACCTGGGGAGGTGGTGACCGTAAGCCTGACAGCCCCAAAGCCTTCAGAGGTGCCGCCTGGGGACACTTTGGGAAAGTCCAGGCGGAGGACACCTGGGAATGTGATAGTGACACAAATGACCGGAGAGACTTGCTCTCAGTCACTGAGTCTGGCTGACTCACTGAAGATTGGGGCCTGAACTTCCCCCTCTGTAAATGGGGTGCAGGCCCTGGCCCTGCCTTCACAGTGCCCCTCGGTCCCCTACAAGCCTTCTCCGCAGGGTGGGATTGGGTCTGCCTGGAGCATCCCTACAGCCTATGGGTCAGCAGAGAAGCAGGCGCAGAGCTGGGGTGAGACAGTCAGGGCCGGTCCTGCCAGACACCTCAGATCACTCCTCTTCACAAATAATCCCATTTTACAGCCCAAGAAGAGAGAGGCCGGACCACTGCCCAAAAGCCTGTGGCCTGCAGCCTGCCAGGTGCGTCTGCTCGCAGGGCAGGTCTGCGCAGCACCGAGCGGTCAGCAGGGGCAATGCTGGGCACTGGCCAGCCGCGCCAGGACCATCCCTGCTCAGGCCACTGCCTCCTGAGTCCACCACGACCTCGGCGGGTGGGGCGGAGCGTGCAGGGTCTGGCCCGGAAAGCCAGGGGCAGGCTTTAGAGAAGGGGCACCGAAAGGATGGTCCGAGGACCGGCATGGACCCGGGTCCCAGCGAGGGCGGAGGGAGCGTAGGGCTGGGCCTGGGCTGGGGCACCGGGGAGGTGGCGGGGAGGAGGCCGGCAGGAACAGCCCTGCAGGGCGGGGGCGGCGCGGGTCTGGTCGGGTGACCCCGGGCACCGCCAGGGCTGTGGGAGGCGAGGGCGTCGCCCCGAGGCCGCGGGCTATGGTCCATGGTGGGGGGCCTGGGTCCCCGCCCCCCCGGGCCGCGCTGGGTCGCGCGTGGGCGCGGCGGGCGCCGATTGGCTGCCGGGCGCGCGGGCGGGGCGGGCGGCGGCGG